>NC_052323.1:34175732-34336720 GCF_016432855.1 Salvelinus namaycush | reverse complement strand
TCAGAGCTATCCATGTAGTCCTGCCCTGATGAAGATGGCCAACACTAAGTGCTGCTGGTAGTCTCTGTGGAGAGGTATCCACTCTATAGTATAGTGCTGTCTGTCGTCTCTGTGGAGAGGTATCCACTCTATAGTATAGTGCTGTCTGTCGTCTCTGTGGAGAGGTATCCACTCTATAGTATAGTGCTGTCTGTCGTCTCTGTGGAGAGGTATCCACTCTATAGTATAGTGCTGTCTGTCGTCTCTGTGGAGAGGTATCCACTCTATAGTATAGTGCTGTCTGTCGTCTCTGTGGAGAGGTATCCACTCTATAGTATAGTGCTGTCTGTCGTCTCTGTGGGAGGTATCCACTCTATGTATAGTGCTGTCTGTCGTCTCTGTGGAGAGGTATCCACTCTATAGTATAGTGCTGATGTCACTCTGTGGAGAGGTATCCACTCTATAGTATAGTGTTCTGTCGTCTCTGTGGAGAGGTATCCACTCTATAGTATAGTGCGTCTGTCGTCTCTGTGGAGAGGTATCCACTCTATAGTATAGTGCTGTCTGTAGTCTCTGTGAGAGGTATCACTCTATAGTATAGTGCTGTCTGTTGTTCTGTGGAGAGGTATCCACTCTATAGATTAGTGCTGTTGTCGTCTCTGTGGAGAGGTATCCACCTATAGTATAGTGCTGTCTGTCGTCTCTGTGGAGAGGTATCACTCTATAGTATAGTGCTGTCTGTCGTCTCTGTGGAGAGGTATCCACTCTATAGTATAGTGCTGTCTGTCGTCTCTGTGGAGAGGATCCACTCTATAGTAAGTGCTGTCTTGCGTCTCTGTGGAGAGGTATCCACCTATAGTTAGTGCTGTCTGTCGTCTCTGTGGAGAGGTATCCACTCTATAGTATAGTGCTGTCTGTCGTCTCTGTGGAGAGGTATCCACTCTATAGTATAGTGCTGTCTGTCGTCTCTGTGGAGAGGTATCCACTCTATAGTATAGTGGGGCTAAGTGTCGTCTCTAGTGTGTGTCTGCGTGCATGCGTACGTGTGTACGTGTGTGTGTGAGTGTGTGTGTGTGTGTGTGTGTGTGTGTGTGTGTGTGTGTGTGTGTGTGTGTGTGTGTGTGTGTGTGTGTGTGTGTGTGTGTGTGTGTGTGTGTGTGTGTGTGTGTGTGTGTGTGTGTGTGTTTACATCTCAGTGGGATACAAGACAAACAGAGCCTTTCAACAGGATCATACCAGTGTTCATTAATCTATAGGACAGACAGCCTTTCAACAGGATCATACCAGTGTTCATGTATCTATGGTACAGACAGTCTTTCAACAGGATCATACCAGTGTTCATGTATCTATAGTACAGACAGCCTTTCAACAGGATCATACCAGTGTTCATGTATCTATAGTACAGACAGCCTTTCAACAGGATCATACCAGTGTTCATGTATCTATAGGACAGACAGCCTTTCAACAGGATCATACCAGTGTTCATGTATCTATAGGACAGACAGCCTTTCAACAGGATCATATCAGTGTTCATGTATCTATAGTACAGACAGCCTTTCAACAGGATCATATCAGTGTTCATGTATCTATAGGACAGACAGCCTTTCAACAGGATCATATCAGTGTTCATTAATCTATAGTACAGACAGCCTTTCAACAGGATCATATCAGTGTTCATGTATCTATAGTACAGACAGCCTTTCAACAGGATCATACCAGTGTTCATGTATCTATGGTACAGACAGCCTTTCAACAGGATCATATCAGTGTTCATTAATCTATAGTACAGACAGCCTTTCAACAGGATCATACCAGTGTTCATGTATCTATAGTACAGACAGCCTTTCAACAGGGGATAGAATGACTCCTCACTCCTCACTGATGCAGTAGGACTGACTAGGGTTACATCCATGTCTGGATAGAATGACCTCCTCAGACAATGGACTTCCTCGTCCCCTCACTCCTCACTGATGCAGTAGGATGACTAGGGTTACATCCACGTCTGGATAGAATGATTCCTCACTGATGCAGTAGGATGACTAGGGTTACATCCATGTCTGGATAGAATGACTCCTCACTCCTCACTGATGCAGTAGGATGACTAGGGTTACATCCATGTCTGGATAGAATGACTCCTCACTCCTCACTGATGCAGTAGGATGACTAGGGTTACATCCACGTCTGGATAGAATGACTCCTCACTCCCCACTGATGCAGTAGGATGACTAGGGTTACATCCACGTCTGGATAGAATGACTCCTCACTGATGCAGTAGGATGACTAGGGTTACATCCACGTCTGGATAGAATGACTCCTCACTGATGCAGTAGGATGACTAGGGTTACATCCACGTCTGGATAGAATGACTCCCCACTCCTCACTGAATTAAGTCCCTGCTGACCTAAGTCCCCACTTGAATAAGTATTTTCCTTAAAGCATCTTGACACTGACTGAAGAGCTCATCTTTTTAGACAGACTGTTCAAGAGCTGTTCTGATTGAGAGTTGAGCTGACCTGCTCTTTGCTTTGCACACGTTGCTAGATTACCCTGTATTCTGTTGTCAAACCATTCTTTAGCTGCAAAAGGTGAGCCAGGCTGGAACACAGGTAAGGTTACCCCCCCCTCCCCCACACCCCCCTCGGAGCCATGTGGCCGCTTTTTCTTTTTCCTCTGATTGATATCAGTATTGTCGTCGTCGTTGCAACGTTACTCGTACATTTTTTATTTATTTAGTTCTGCCCATCGTCACATTATTGTGCCTGGCATGTGTACTGCAGGATTCTAAACATAATCTCTGTTTCTGGTTCCCATATAGTACCTAACAAGAGAAAAAGTAAAACGCTGGATTTGTCCCGAACAGCTTTCCTGGATCTCATAGCCAGACAAAGTCAACCATAGCAAATGAGCTCAACCCTGACATCACGCATGGCACCTTTTACTGTAAATGTCTGTGTGACTTTTTGGCCGTTCAGAAAGACATATTGGCATGTAGAACATAGGTAGAAAAAGGGTGGAAAGAAAGAGAGAGAGAGAGAAGTTTCCAGACAGAAAGAAAGGTCTGGAGCAAAAGCTGCTTTTCTATGTTCAGGTTTAGGATCCTGCAGTGTCGCGTGCCAGTTTACCAAGCTGATGTCATCAGTGCCAACCAACCATCAGGCTGACTTTTGACCCTGCTGTAACCTCAACTGGAGGGGTCACCTGAGGTCATTCTGGGTAGGGAGTCTGGCTCGGCTCTGTTATTGTGGCAAGGGGGACAGAGGGGGGAGCGGAAGGAAACAGCTGAGAGAGAAGAGAGTTTGTCACAGATCTAAGATCAGTTTATTCTCCAGCATTCTTACCTTAACCATTAGGGGCATAGAATGAAAAACTGACTAAGGACAACTTTATTCTTCTCTGAACCAATGATCGGTCTTGTTGACCATTTTATATTCACCTTCTGCCCTCCTCTCTGAGCCCACGGAGCTGCAGGGTGTCTCAGTCAGAGTCTCTCTCTCCTCATCCTCTTTGGTTGTGTCGGCATGCTCTCTGTCTCCTGTACAGCCGTGTTGTTGTAACAGTGAACCAGTGATGGACTACTACAGTACACCACCGTCTGGACTCCTGTGGATGTTATTATTTTGTATATTGTATTGTACATGTGCAGTGCAGTCAGTGGTACATTTGATTTGTTATCTCTGGTGTAGTAGGTCTGAGGTGATTTCTGGAATGTTCTGTGATGCTAGCTACTCCCAGTGACTGGTGTGCATATCAGACAGATCTGTTCTTTGTTGTGACTGTTGCAGGTCACCTGTCTACTCTTGTGATATGTTAAGGTACTGGCTGTGTGTGTATAATATGAGCGGGCGTGTGTGTGAGGATGTCTCTCTCTCTCTCTCCATTGCAGTACCGGACGTTTGATCCCTGCAAACAGCTGTGGTGCAGCCACCCTGACAACCCCTTCTTCTGCAAGACCAAGAAAGGACCGCCAATTGACGGAACCATGTGTGGGGACGGGAAGGTACACTAACATAAGCACACACACACACACACACACACACACACACACACACACACACACACACACACACACACACACACACACACACACACACACACACACACACACACACACAAAATATTATTCATATTATACATACTCACACACACCACAGTAATGGTCAAAAATTATGCTATCTGACAGTCTCTCCCCTTTCTCATCCTATCACAGCACTGCTTCAAAGGTCACTGTATCTGGCTGACCAATGACATGATAAAGCAGGATGGTGGGTGGGGCGTGTGGAGCCAGTTTGGGTCCTGCACTCGTACCTGTGGAGGAGGGGTGCAGTTCAGAACCCGTGAATGTGACAACCCCAGGTACATAAATATCAAACAACAAAGAAGTCTACCGAGCAACATTTCTATGGTATCATAGTGAAAAGGTGTAAGATCTTGTCCTAACAGAACATAACCAACATGGTATCATTGCTATCCATCACATTGTGATGGATTTGCAAAAAGATATGCGACATCACTGTTCACATCAACCTAGTTTAACAATTCTACCCCTCCCTCCCTCTCTCTCTCTACCCTCTCCCCCTGTCCTCCTTAGGCCTGCTAACGGAGGTCGTACCTGTCTGGGTGCTAACTACCAGTTCCAGCTGTGTAACAGCCAGGAGTGTGAGGAGCTATACAGTGACTTCAGGGAGGAGCAGTGCCGTAGGTTGGACACCGAGTATGAGTTCCACAACAACAAACACCACTGGCTTCCTTATGAACACACCGAACGTAAGTAGCCTACACACAGACAGACTTCCCCAAATGGTCGGTTGGGACGGAGACATTTGCGGGCCTTAAGTCGGCTCCTTTTGCTTTGTGGCCAAAGTCTGTTGTATCTGATGTAGAGATTGCACGGAGGCAGATTGAGAGTTATGTTATGGTCAACGACAGCTGGTTTTCTGCTGAGCAGTGTGAAAACACCTATATTCAAAAACAAAACTCTTGTCTTTCAACCTTTCTAAAACAACAACCCCTTTCCTGAACCCATCTTTAAAAAACACTCTATTTGAACTCTCTCACTCCACCTAATCACACTGACGTCATCTGAGCTCTTTTCCAGCCTCTCTCTCACCCCCCTCTCTCTCTCTTCCCCCTCTCTCATCCTCTCTCTCTCTCTCTCTCTCTCTCTTCCCCCTCTCTCTCTCTCTCTCTCCGTCCCTCCCTCCCTCGCCAGCCAGCCAGCTGTTGTGAATCACAGAGCATATGTTTAAACCATCAGAACTCTGAAATAGGAATCCCATCTCTTCTTTCTCTCCATGTCTCCAAAAACTCCCTTCCGTCATCTAGAAGTGTGTGTGTGGGTTTGCGGAGTGTGTGAGGCTTGCCGATCCACTCCTTCTAAGTGGCGGTGTCAGTGACTCCTCGCTGGGTATTAACTGATGGTCCCAGTAAAGGGCAGAGCTTGAGGAAAAACACTGATGCGTCTCTCAGTCTAATCCAGGGTCACAGTAGACTATGGACAGCGCTGCGTCCAGGATAACAGTCCCCACGCTAAATAGTTTCTCTCTACATTGTCATTTCTAAAAGCCATCCTTTTGAGAAAGGCCTTCCCGTGGTCTTTATTTGAGCTTAAATTACTCAAGTAGGTGGGGAGGGAAAAGGAAAGAAAGAGAAGGGGGGAAAGGTATAGGTAAGGAGTGAGGTTGGAATGAATTCCATTCGTGTGTTGGCATCTCCAGGGTTTAGAGATGTGAGAACAGGAGTCAGTCTGTGTTGAAATCCAGACCTTGCTCCAATTCAAATCATCAGTTATGCCTGTTGTGAAATACTGTTGTTAACATCCTCCTAACAATAGTTTAAAAAACACTTTTACAGGCGCTGATTGTTCCAGCTGCTTTGGTCATCCAGGGTCCAGCTGGTCAGGGGAATCAGTCAACCCTTCTCACCCAGAGATCTATCTCTCTCTGGGATGATCTATGGTGTCGGCCCCCACCCTGGGGACTCTGGCTGGAAGATTGAGGGAGTGAGGGACTGCGTAATGGAATAGCATCACCATTAGTGGACTCGCGTTTCTAATACTTTGTCATATCCGTAAAGTAATCACAGTGCATTCTGAACATAGCGTACAGAAGACATAGTCATCTCAGATCACACAGTGATTCTGCGGCTAGCTAAATCTAATCTGACTCAATAGGTCATGTGTACAATCAAACTCTGGGCAATTTACGTTGCAGCAGGTAGACATACACATTGAACAGTCAAATCCACCTTAAAGCTAATCTCACGTGCCATACTGTACATTATGGCCATGGCATAGTCGGGGTAGACACACGTCTGAGAGATTACATAAACACATACAGGCTAGACAAAGATCCTCCACGGCCTTCTCTGAGCTGTGTCTTTATTGTAGAGGATATATGCTAGGTGTGCCTCGTACTCTTAAGTGATTTACCTGTTCAGTATGAATCCAGATCTCTTTACAACAGTATGTTGTCATAGTTCTGCATAGGGGTCTGTTGCTAACTGTATGTAAATATAGCTTTGTAACGTGTGTGTGTGTGTGTGTGTGTGTGTGTGTGTGTGTGTGTGTGTGTGTGTGTGTGTGTGTGTGTGTGTGTGTGTGTGTGTGTGTGTGTGTGTGTGTGTGTGTGTGTGTGTGTTGTGCAGCTAAGCAGCGATGCCACCTCCATTGCCAGTCCAAGGAGACCAGAGACAAGATCAACATGCAGAGGCTGGTCCAAGACGGCACGCTCTGCTCATATAGAGACCCCTACAGCGTGTGTGTGCGTGGGGACTGTGAGGTCAGTCTGTGGGTTTGTTTTAAGGTTATGTGGGGTTACACAGTGCTAGTCTATTTTGCAACCCAAATGATGTATGTGTGACTGTGTGAGGTGTCAGTGTTCATAACTTTGTGAAGTGTGTGTGTCCATATTAAGTCTAGGTGTGTGTCTTTGTGTGTGTGTGTGCATACACGTGTATGTTGCAGAAAGTGGGCTGTGACGGCGTGGTAGGGTCCTCCCAACAGGAGGATAAGTGTGGCGTCTGTGGAGGAGACAACTCCAGCTGCAAGATCATCAATGGCAACTTCACACGAAGTGCCAAGAAACAAGGTACACCCACATGCACACCATCACCACCACACTGGCAGGCAGAGACCAGTGAGGTCAAGTGTAGCTCAGTTGTCAGACCCCGGAACATGAGAAAACAGATCAGGAAGTGAGATAGATGAGGTTGTTTTCCCGGCCTGGGTCATCCTCCGATGATGATGATGATCCCCTGGATATCTAACGAAAGAGCCCCCTCTACTGGTCACAGAGAGACAATGAGCTGGCCAGTCATGTCCAAACGCTATGCCAGGACGTCATATTAAATCAATATCATCCAGCTGAAATAAGGAAGAAACTCATTTTCTACATTTCCTGGACGACTGTTGTTGACCCTGGCTAGCAAAACTTACAGCAGTTAAAGTCTTATTTGAAGCAAGTAAAAAGTCGCTACATGAACACTGTGTTCCTCAAATGAACAATAACGTTTAGTGAAATGTATCCTGACCAATTTGAAGAGACATCTGTGGGTGTCTGGACCTTATGGCAATGTGTGTGTTTTCCTTTCAGGTTTCCTCAAAGTACTTGAAATCCCTAGAGGGGCCAGACACCTACTGATCCAGGAGATTAAGCCAACAGCCCACATCCTAGGTGTGATGTGTGTGCGTGTGCATGCGTGCGTTTGCGTGCGAGTGCTTGTGTGTGTGCGCGTGTGTGTGCATTCCAATCTATAATTCCACCTCCCTCCCCAGCGGTGAAGAACCAGGCTTCAGGA
Source organism: Salvelinus namaycush (assembly GCF_016432855.1). NCBI lineage: Eukaryota > Metazoa > Chordata > Actinopteri > Salmoniformes > Salmonidae > Salvelinus > Salvelinus namaycush. The sequence continues at coordinate 34,328,947 of NC_052323.1, read as the reverse complement.
CAGTTTTTCCTGAACGCGGAGGGAGACCTCCCAGAATCCCGTGCGGTCATAGAAAAGGGCGTGGAGTGGGAGTATGTGAATAATGACCAAGACAAGGAGACACTACAGACGAATGGACCGCTCAGACATGGGGTCCTAATCATGGTACGCACACACAGAAACACACACACACACACACACACTAACACCGACAAATGTAATACATACTGTTGTCTCCCTGTGTCCAGGTGCAGTCCCATGGAGATGCCAAGGTGACCCTGTCCTATAAGTACATCATCCATATGGACCTTCTCTCTGCCATAGAGAACAATATGCTGCTGGATGACTCCTCCTTCTACGAGTGGGCCCTGAAGAAATGGTCCTACTGCTCCAAGCCCTGTGGGGGAGGTATTTTACAGTGACACTGCTTACACAGGAAGACACTGGGGAACATGATAGGAGTTTTGGATGAGGATCTATTTGTCTAACGGATGTTTGTGTGTGTTGTGCCTGGAAAGGTAAGCAGTATACCCGGTACGGCTGTAGAAGGAGAGCAGACAGTAAGATGGTCCACCGACGCTACTGTGAGAACATCAAGAAGCCTCGCGCCATCAGCAGAGACTGCAACCAGAAGGAGTGCTCACAGCCCATGTACGTATGGATGGGTGGTTTAGATGGATGTAAACATAGAGAATGGCCCCGTACAATTTCACTCCTTGTTCCCTTCACCGTGAACCTGTCAACACTAAAGAGGTTAAAGAGGAAGGGGCTAGTGATCAAAATGTCACCAGGTCTAAGATGTATGTCTTTGTCTGTGCCTCCCTCTAACTCTCTGTTCTATGTCTGTCTAGCTGGGAAGATGGTCCGTGGGAGCCGTGCAGTAAGACGTGTGGTAAAACGGGGTACCAGATGAGATCTGTTCGCTGTGTCCAGCCCTTAGACAACGGCAACAAGCGCTCCATCCACAGCAAGTACTGCAACGATGACCGTCCTGAGGCACGCAGACCATGTAACAGAGAGCTCTGCCCTGCACAGTGGAGAGTAGGGTCCTGGACACAGGTAGGGATGGATGGGGGCTGCGGGGGCTGGGGGTGCTGGGAGGGTGGGACCAGGTTTGTAGGTGTGTCTTTGAGGGTGGGACTAGGTGTGTAGGGATGTCTGTGAGGGTGGGACCAGGTGTATAGGGGTGTATGTGAGGGTGGGACCAGGTGTGTAGGGGTGTCTTTGAGGGTGGAACCAGGTGTGTAGGGGTATCTTTGAGGGTGGGAACAGGTGTGTAGGGGTATCTGTGAGGTTGGGACCAGGTTTGTAGGTGTGTCTTTGAGGGTGGGACTAGGTGTGTAGGGGTGTCTGTGAGGGTGGGACCAGGTGTGTAGGGGTGTATGTGAGGGTGGGACCAGGTGTGTAGGGGTGTCTTTGAGGGTGGAACCAGGTGTGTAGGGGTATCTTTGAGGGTGGGAACAGGTGTGTAGGGGTATCTGTGAGGTTGGGACCAGGTTTGTAGGTGTGTCTTTGAGGGTGGGACTAGGTGTGTAGGGGTGTCTGTGAGGGTGGGACCAGGTGTGTAGGGGTGTCTGTGAGGGTGGAACCAGGTGTGTAGGGGTGTCTGTGAGGGTGGGACCAGGTGTGTAGTGATGTCTGTGAGGGTGGGAACAGGTGTGTAGGTGTGTCTGAGGGGGGGTGGGAACAGGTGTTTTGTAGGTATGTAGGTATGTGTGTGTTGGTGTGTGTTGTTTTGTAGGTGTGTGTGTTGTTGTGTAGGTGTGTGTGTTGGTGTGTGTGTTGATTTGTATAGCCTATTCCCACACTCTTTTCTGTGTTGTGTGACCACAGTGCTCCGTGACGTGTGCCAACGGGACACAGCAGAGGCAGGCGTTGTGTCACACGCGTGACAACACCATCGGTCTGTGTCTGGACAGCAAGCCAGACACCATACGCATATGTCGCCTGGCGCCCTGTGCCAGTGAGTATTATGGCCCCATTATAACTCCTCTTATTTAGTGTCCTTGTGCCACTACTTGCCAGCAGCATACCACCCTGCATCCCACTGCTGGCTTACCTCTGAAGCTAAGCAGGGTCGGTCTTGGTCGGTCCCTAGATGAGAGACCAGATGCTGCTGGAAGAGATGTCAGTAGGGGGGCCTCTTTTCTCTGGTCTAAGAAGATCCCAATGTCGCAGGGCATTGAAGGAGACCCTACCCTGCGCAGGTTGCTGTCTTTCAGATGGGATGTTAAGCGGGTGTCTTGACTCTCTGTGGTCATTAAAAATCCCATGTTACTTATCGTAAGAGTAGGGGTGTTAACCCCGGTGGCATGGCTAAACTCCCAACCTGGCTCCATTCCATCATGGCTACCTAATCATCCCCCTCATTCCTAATTGGCATATATCACTCCTCACCTCTCCACATGATAGCTGATGTTTGGTGGTTGCTGACATCATCCAGGTGGGTACTACACATTGGTGGTGGATGTTTCCCAATACTATGTAAAGTGCTTTGATTACCTCAGAAGAAAAGCACTTTAGAAATCTAATCCATGATTCTTTATTATTACTACTGATTGGTGTATTAAGGTAATGTAAAATAGACAGTAGAAGTCTCTCATTGTCCTCTCTGATGTTTTTCCCTCCTTGCTCCATCTCCAGGAGGCTCATCAGACCTGAATAAGAACGGCAACATCCTGATCCAGTGGCTGTCCCGTCCAGACCCAGACTTGCCCTACCAGAGGAACACTTCACGTAAAAAACCATCCCTTTATAGCTCTGGGCCCGGCCTCCGGTGCATGGCTGTCCTGACCTGGACCCTGACCTCTCTCTCTGTCCTCTTCACCCTGCAACAGGCCTGGGCAAGGGGTCCTGGGGGCAGGCTCACCCCCTGACCACCCCCCCACCCCCACCCCTGTGTCCGTGCCTGTGCCCGCGCCCGCGAGCGAGCGCCAGCTTTTCACTTCTCTTTTGGGGGGTGTGTGTCTCTCTCTCTCTGTGTGTGAGACAGCTCTGATTGGGGGAGGTCTCTGGCTACTGTGTGCTGATTGGTTGGTTGGTTCTCTCTTGCTCTGTCTCTCTCTTCTCTTATCTCTCTCTCTCTTTTGTGGAGCATTGTGTTGTAACCGCTGGCCAGTCCAAACTAAAACGAAAAACAATTAAACATTGAAGAGAAGCTGGAAATGGAAAATGGCGAACAGGTTTGATTGGCGGCTCTTAGTGGTGTTGAAGAGCCAGTGAGGTGTGAGCCCACCCCTCTGTTTGGCGGCCATGTTTTGAGTGAGCTAGCTGCAAGATGTCATGGGTCACGCTCCTGAGATGCGGCTGCGATTTTTTGGGGGGTCACCACGCCGTCATCGTCTGGGGTGACAAGTGTGAAATTAACGAAGGGAAAAAATATATAAATAAAAAAGAAGTGTAAAAAAACGTTAAAAAAACTAAAGCTTTATTGTGAATGTGATCTTGTCACAATGAGGACATCTTTGCTAAAGTGCTCATCTCACATCCTGGTTCCATTCCCGAATGACAACGACGGTTTATCTCGTTCTAGGTCCCATTCTCAGACTGACAGGAACTCAGCACAGGGACAGGAGGTGATACAAACCAACACTTTTTAGGAATATTATATACGGAGCTGTTGGGTGAAGAGGTCAAGAGTGCAGAAGAGTAAAAGGCTAATGAAAACAGGGTAGTTTTACCATGTGAGGTTGCTTCCCATTTCACCACCTCATCAGACATCCTCTCTTTGACTGTTATATTAAAGTTCAATAACTGCAGCTTATTTATGCTTGCAAACTTTAAAACAAATACATCTATAAATATATTTGTATATATAATATATATATATACAGTACCAGTCAAAAGTTTGGACACACCTACTCATTCAAGGTTTTTTCTTTATTTGTACTATTAAATAATAATAGTATAATACTAGAATAATAGTGAAGACATCAAAACTATGAAATAACACATATGGAATCATGTAGTAACCATAAAAGTGTTAAATATTCTAAATATATTTTATATTCTTCAAAGTAGCCACCCTTTGCCTTGATGACAGCTTTGCACACTCTTGGCATTATCTCAACCAGCTTCACCTGGAAGGCTTTTCCAACAGTCTTGAAGGAGTTCCCACATATGTTGAGGACTTGTTGGCTGCTTTCTCTTCACTCTGTGGTCCAACTCATCCCAAACCATCTCAATTGGGTTGAGGTCGGGTGATTGTGGAGGCCACGTCATCTGATGCAACACCATCACTCTCCTTCTTGGTCAAATAGCCCTTGAGGTGTGTTTTGGGAGGTGTGTTTTGGGTCATTGTCCTGTTGAAAAACAAATGATAGTCCCACTAAACGCAAACCAGATGGGATGGCATATCGCTGCAGAATACTGTGGTAGCCATGCTGGTTAAGTGTGCCTTGAATTATAAATAAATCATAGACAGTGTCATCAGAAAAGCACCCCCACACCATCACACCTCCTCCTCCATGCTTCACGGTGGGAACCACACATGCGGAGATCATCCGTTCACCTACTCTGCATCTCACAAAGACTCATCAGACAAAGTACAGATTTCCACTGGTCTAATGTCCATTGCTCATGTTTCTTGGGACAAGCAAGTCTCTTCTTCTTATGTGTGTCCGTTATTAGTGGTTTCCTTGCAGCAATTCGACCATGAAGTCCTGATTCACGCAGTCTACTCTGAACAGTTGATGTTTAGATCTGTCTGTTACTTGAACTCTGTGAAGCATTTATTTGGGCTCTAATCTGAGGTGCAGTTAACTCTAATGAACGTATCCTTTGCAACAGAGGTAACTCTGGGTTTTCCTTTCCTGTGGCGGTCCTCATGAGAGACAGTTTTGTCATAGCGCTTGATGGTTATTGCGACTGCACTTAAAGAAACGTTCAAATGTCTTGATATTTTCCGGATTGACTGATCTTCATGTCTTAAAGTAATGATGGACTGTCATTTATCTTTTGTTATTTGAGCTGTTCTTGCCATAATAGGGTCTTGGTCTTTTACCAAATATGGCTATCGTCTGTATACCACCCCTACCTTGTCACCACACAACTGATTGGCTCAAACGCATTAAGAAGGAAAGATATTCCACAAATTAACTTTTAACAAGGCACACCTGTTAATTGAAATGCATTCCAGGTGACTACCTCATGAAAATGGTTGGGAGAATGCCAAGAGTGTGCAAAGCTGTCATCAAGGCTAAGGGTGGCTACTTTGAAGAATCTCAAATATAAAATATATTTGAATTTGTTTAACACTGTTTTGGTTACTACATGATTCCATATGTGTTATTTCATAGTTTTGATGTCTTCACTTTTATTCTACAATGTAGACAATAGTACAAATAAAGAAAAATCCTTGAATGATTAGGTGTGTCCAACATTTTGACTGGTACTGTATATATAATGTATATGAAAATCTATATGAGTAACAATAATATGAATAATAATAATGTTTTACCATGAATAAGCTGTAGTTCATTATAACCTACAGACTGCTATTGATCACTTCGATCCTTGACTGTTATGTGTATTTTTTGTTATTTATTTTACATGAGTAATACAGAAGTTAATATTTATTAAGAGTAAAGTGTCAGGGGGGAAGGGGTATAGACCTATATTATGCAGGACTTGGTCAGGTAGTTGCCGCTCCATTTTTTTCAGATGGATGGGGTTTACTGTTGCTTCTTATTTTCTTTAGGGAAAGGATCACGTTTCTGTCATGCACATTTGCATCCCTTACGTGTGTGTGTGTATGTGTCCAAAGGTGCATGTCTGTCTGTCTGTCTGTCTGTCTGTCTGTCTGTCTGTCTGTCTGTCTGTCTGTCTGTCTGTCTGTCTGTCTGTCTGTCTGTCTGTCTGTCTGTCTGTGTCTGTCTGTCTGTGTCTGTCTGTCTGTCTGTCTGTCTGTCTGTCTGTCTGTCTGTCTGTCTGTCTGTCTGTCTGTGTGTGTGTGTGTGTGTGTGTGTGTGTGTGTGTGTGTGTGTGTGTGTGTGTGTGTGTGTGTGTGTGTGTGTGTGTGTGTGTGTGTGTGTGTGTGTGTGTGTGTGTATGCGTGTGTATGCGTGTATGCGTGTTTGTGTGTGTGTGTATGCGTGTTTGTGTGTGTACGTTCATGCAGGCTTCTCGTAGACATACAACTCTGAAACAGAAATACCTCATAAACCTTCATTTGAAAGCATCAGATCTTGTTTTTCCTTTTGTGATGAACATTAAACACATGAACAATGCCTTATCTTGGATTGAATGTAATGGCATTTATCTGTGAAAGAGAAGGCTTTACTCATCAAAACCTTTATTAATCACTTAAAGGCAGCTTCAAACTAACAGGCAAACACAGGCAAACCATCAGAACCTGCAACATGCAAAAGGTTTGGACCGTGGTCTGACCACCGGGTACGGTTTACGAAGGGCCCAGGGTATCGATCGACACTGAGGACGGCATCTAGAAAAACACTTCAGTCTTATCATTGCATTGTGATCACATGTTTCTGTTGTGACTAGTAGCGAGCTATCCGATGTTTCGTGCTGGAGTCGGACGGTAGGAGGCCAATGAAGCTAGACCTTGCAGTGCGATACTGTATATAACGTTGGTGTTGACTATATTTAATAATGTTCATGACTGTTATCTTCTTACTTATGGGGGAAAAAATCTATAATATTCTATACTATGGGTAACTGTTTTGTGGCTTCACTAGCCTGCTGGGTGGGGCTGGCTGACGTTGGACGGACGTTGGATTGACGTTGGGGAAACATTCAGAAGGACTATGTGCACTACGTCTATATGCACTTTGATTTATCAGGGAAAAATGTATTCATGTTTTGTAAATGTTTCATATGACACTTAAACGTGCCAATCCAGTTTTTACATCATTCATCATGGAGAATTCTGTATTTTATTTATTCAACTTCAAATCTATTTATTCATTTATGTAAATTTGACTTCTTCTTTTGACTTCTTATCAATTGATTAACTAAACGAATTGATTGGTTTACTTCCCAGTAATGAAGTGTTTTACCAAAGTGACTGTGAACTTGTACCTTTCGATACAGTTTATTTATTTTTCTTAAGACAATAATATATCTATATATTGAGGGGGGAGTACATCTCATTGTTTTAGTTCCTGTCATTATCAACTGCAAAGTTGTATAAATAAAAAAATGTTTTAAAATGCGCTCTCACTCTCTCCTCCTGAGTTTGTGATGGTTTGACTTGGTGTGAGGAGGAGCGCATTACAAACTGCCAGTATAACACAACTCAAAGATTGCTCCAACCTTACAAAGGGTAAAATATTGTCTTATAAAGTGATATTGCCATGAATAATGAAAGACAGATTAAAGAAGATCAAGCCTCTTATCCTGCATAAAAAATATGAACAAAGTTATATTGATATACGTAGTATGTTTACACTAATCTGAAACGAATAAAGAAACACAGATGAGATGTCAGAAACATTTAGTTTGGTCTGCAAAGAGACGAGCAGTGTTGGGGAAGCTACTCTAAAAAAAATTTTTTACCAAGCTAACAATTACTTCACACTAAAAAAGGTGAAGCTACACTAAACCTTAAGAAAAATATAGTTTACTAAACTAAAGTTACTGTGAAAAAGTAGTTCACTTCATCCGAACTACTTTGTGAAAAATTATCATTTGTAAATCAGATATGTCATAGACTACAAACTACAAATTATTATATCACTTTTGGGTCATATGTTAACAGAATGTGTAATTCTGACGATTAAACACAACAACAATTGTGAGAATTATACAGGTGTCGAAAAAGAAAGAAAAGTTTTGCCTACTTCACCCATATATACTTTTTTAAGTAGTGTGTTGTTCCAGTAGTTAGCTACACCGCTATATGGCAAAAAAATGTAATACTACTGAAAATACTACGTAGATTTTAATTTAGTTCAACTACCACAAAGCTACTGCACAATGTAGTTAAATGACTAGTTGAACTACATGTAGTTCACTACTCCCCAAGACTGGAGCCAGGTTACTGTTCCAGCACCACAACAACAAAGAACCCACTCCGCTCTTCTTTCCTTTTAGATGCTACGGACTAATCTATTGACTCTGCTGTCCATGCTGCTTGGGTCTTCTCTTTCTTCTTCTTCCTTCCTGCTCTCGTTGTTAATGGTCTGACATTACTACCTCTACTACTTTACTGGACCGTTTCTAAACACACACACTCCCACAGCGCCATCTCCAGCCCCGCCCAGTCTCAGCTCTGTGTTCTCTCCCCCACAGGCAAGCAGCGTTGTCATGGAGACAGGTCAGTGTTCTGTCGCATGGAGGTGCTGATCCGCTACTGCACTCTGCCTGGCTACAAGCGCATGTGCTGCAAATCCTGCAGCAACGTGACAGACAGCAGCCTGAGCACCACTGCCCCTCCCCGGGTCACAGCTGTCCCCCTGCCTCGCCCCCGGCCTCTGCCTCAGCCCAAGGACAACAACACCCTCTTTCAGGCCACGGTGCATCCAAGAAGTACAACACATATACCTTATACCACGCCACGCCCAATGAGCACCGCAGACACTTATACAACACCCCACCCATACTACACCACATACCCCATCCCCATGACCCCAGAGCGCAGTGTGACCCCCAGAGACACAACCAGGAAGTACCCCTCATTCACCCTCTCCACCAGCACCAGCATATACACTATAACTCCCAGCAGCCCTTTCACTGATATCACCTTTGTCAGCAACGACACCACAGGTGCATCAACCACAACTCCCAGTAGCCTATTCTCCATGGATGATGTCATAAAGCCAACTGAAACCAACTACTTTGAGGATGTCACATCGCCCAGTGGAACCATCCCATACACTGATGTCACAATGCTCAGTGGAACTACTGTCCCCAGCGATGACATCATAGATATGACCACCCCTGATTGGCCGGATTGCACAGAGTACATATCTGTGAGGGCCACTGTTCCCACAACAGAACAAACGACAGCCCTGCCTCCCACAACAACCATCGCCACAATGACAACAAAAACCCAAAAACCCACGTGGCCACCAAGCCGCCAAGAGGAGACCAGAGAGAACAACTCCATCGATGATCCCTATAACCGGATTATAGGAGTGGACAACGACATCTCCCAAAACAACTTGATCCCCAGACGAAGCCGTGTGTTCCTCAGGGAGAGAACACGGAACAAACGCATCCAGGAACTCCTGGAGGAGAAGAGGAACTTTCTGTTGAGGATGAAGCGGGCCCACAGGGGTGCTGTGTGATGACCTTTGACCCCTTTCTCTTATAGAGATGTACCTACGTCTGCTAACAGACTGGAGTTATTATTTAACCCTTAACCTGCCTTGGTGCTCTCTATCAGGCAAAGACCCACCGCACACCCAGAGCCACAGTACAGACATACATACCACCCTGTTGTTTTACACACACACACCAGCCAGCCACACGGCAAACTGAACTATGCAGAGAGAGAACCAAAGCCAGATGTTTGCACAGTTGTTTTGAATAAAAGCGGTTGGTCTTGTTGTACGGCTGAGAGTAGAGCCAGATGAGATTTGGTCCGTACATCCTCCTGGACCTGTACCACAACAAGGGAAACTTTTATCTCTCCAATCCTCCCCCAGTGTGCTTAGGTTTTCAGAGTAAGGCAAATACAGTAAAGATGTATTCTCTTTCATAAGCAGCACATACCTGGATAAGCTCAGGTTGTGAAACGTTGGACCTTCAGGACATTAAAGTTGATAAAGCTCAAAGTAGATTTTATTTATTCTATTTAAATTAAGTCTTATTCCCAAGCACCATGCCATGACCTAGGTAAGCTTGCTCATCCCGAACAAGTCTAACATTCCATATCAGATTACAGCCTATGACTGCAGTTGATATGCCCCCTCTTTGAGTCAAACAGACATGAATACCACTCTGGTCACATTGAATGAGACAGGTTAGATAGGAAGTGTCCATATGTGTCTTTGTCTAGGGGTACATCCCTAAGGGCCCTGGTCCGAAGTAATGTGCTGTAAAGGGAATAGACTAGGGTTGATTGCCGAGGTTTACCGTGATTTACCGCTCAAAACCACTCCCTTTTCTCTGGATAAATAACTGCAAGAAACCCGTAAATCATAATAAATGATTTATATGAACAGCATGGCGTGAAATGGAACTGTTACATTATATGCAATGTCTAAATTTGGCTTCTCCACGAAATGGAACTGTTCAATTATACGCAATGTCTAAATCTGGCTTCTCTACAGCCTCTGCATGATGAATCAACGCTCAGGGTGGGGACAGACCCATCTCAGTGTGGAGCGCAGTTCACAATGCATGTACACCTATCATCTCATTATGGTAACTTGTGACAGGTAGGCCTACATTTGCTGCAGCATAGCCTATGCTACAGTAAAATAAAGACCGAATGTGTGTCTAATTTACCCATCTCCATCTGGCTTTCGGGGGTCACCTTGTTTTTATAATTGTAAAGATTATTGTATTTTTTATTGCAGCTACAGAGTTTTAAAACAGCCTATCAGTCGAATAGGCTGATAGGCTGTCATATTTCTACTTTTAAACTCGGACAAAACAGAGATGCTTGTTCTAGGTCCCAAGAAACAAAGAGATCTTCTGTTGAATCTGACAATTAATCTTGATGGTTGTAAAGTCGTCTCAAGTAAAACTGTGAAGGACCTCAGCGTTACTCTGGACCCTGATCTCTCTTTTGACGAACATATCAAGACTGTTTCAAGGACAGCTTTTTTCCATCTACGTAACATTGCAAAAATCAGAAACTTTCTGTCCAAAAATGATGCAGAAAAATTAATCCATGCTTTTGTTACTTCTAGGTTAGACTACTGCAATGCTCTACTTTCCGGCTACCCGGATAAAGCACTAAATAAACTTCAGTTAGTGCTAAATACGGCTGCTAGAATCCTGACTAGAACCCCAAAATTTGATCATATTACTCCAGTGCTAGCCTCCCTACACTGGCTTCCTGTTAAGGCAAGGGCTGATTTCAAGGTTTTACTGCTAACCTACAAAGCATTACATGGGCTTGCTCCTACCTATCTTTCCGATTTGGTCCTGCCGTACATACCTACACGTACGCTACGGTCACAAGACGCAGGCCTCCTAATTGTCCCTAGAATTTCTAAGCAAACAGCTGGAGGCAGGGCTTTCTCCTATTGAGCTCCATTTTTATGGAATGGTCTGCCTACCCATGTGAGAGACGCAGACTCGGTCTCAACCTTTAAGTCTTTACTGAAGACTCATCTCTTCAGTGGGTCATATGATTGAGTGTAGTCTGGCCCAGGAGTGTGAAGGTGAACGGAAAGGCTCTGGAGCAACGAACCGCCCTTGCTGTCTCTGCCTGGCCGGTTCCCCTCTCTCCACTGGGATTCTCTGCCTCTAACCCTATTACAGGGGCTGAGTCACTGGCTTACTGGTGCTCTTCCATGCCGTCCCTAGGAGGGGTGCGTCACTTGATTGAGTCACTGACGTGATCTTCCTGTCTGGGTTGGCGCCCCCCCCCCCCCCCCCCCCCCCCCCCCTTGGGTTGTGCCGTGGCGGAGATCTTTGTGGGCTATACTCGGCCTTGTCTCAGGATGGTAAGTTGGTGGTTGAAGTTATCCCTTTAGTGTTGTGGGGGCTGTGCTTTGGCAAAGTGGGTGGGGTTATATCCTTCCTGTTTGGCCCTGTCTGGGGGTATCATCGGATGGGGCCACAGTGTCTCCTGACCCCTCCTATCTCAGCCTCCAGTATTTATGCTGCAGTAGTTTATGTGTCGGGGGGCTAGGGTCAGTTTGTTATATCTGGAGTACTTCTCCTGTCTTATCCGGTGTCCTGTGTGAATTTAAGTATGCTCTCTCTAATTCTCTCTTTCTTTCTTTCTCTCTCTCGGAGGACCTGAGCCCTAGGACCATGCCTCAGGACTACCTGGCATGATGACTCCTTGCTGTCCCCAGTCCACCTGGCCGTGCTGCTGCTCCAGTTTCAACTGTTCTGCCTGCGGCTATGGAACCCTGACCTGTTCACCGGACGTGCTACCTGTCCCAGACCTGCTGTTTTCAACTCTCTAGATACCGCAGGAGCGGTAGAGATACTCTTAATGATCGGCTATGAAAAGCCAACTGACATTTACTCCTGAGGTGCTGACTTGCTGCACCCTCGACAACTACTGTGATTATTATTATTTGACCATGCTGGTCATTTATGAACATTTGAACATCTTGGCCATCTTCTGTTATAATCTCCACCCGGCACAGCCAGAAGAGGACTGGCCACGCCTCATAGCCTGGTTCCTCTCTAGGTTTCTTTCTAGGTTTTGGCCTTTCTAGGGAGTTCTTCCTAGCCACCGTGCTTCTACACCTGCATTGCTTGCTGTTTGGGGTTTTAGGCTGGGTTTCTGTACAGCACTTTGAGATATCAGCTGATGTAAGAAGGGCTATATAAATACATTTGATTTGAATATGATTGCTTTAAATCAGTGCACGCACGAGCTCTCTCTCGCAGTCTTTCTCTCTTTCCATCAACTCCATTCAAATTGGATCCGAAACAGATAATCCTGTTCTAAATTTAAATATAGCCCTATATATAGATGTCCTAGCCTACCTCTTTCAGGTAATACGTTCTTTTCAGCCTTTGGTTTTGCTAATTAAATATGGGTTATGCATAATAAGCTTCTAAGTTATAGCATCTGTCTCTTGCGCAATTTGCAAGCACCTGTGCTCCGCTAGCCTCTCCTTAGCTCTTGGCAGTGATGGAAAAAGTACCCAACTGTCATACTTGAGTAAAGGTAAAGATAACTTAATAGAAAATAACTCAAGTAATAGTAAAAGTTACCCAGTAAAATTATACTTGAGTAAAAGTATTTGGTTTAAAATATACTTAAGTATCAGAAGTAAAAGTATAAATAATTTCAAATTCCTTATGTTAAGCAAACCAGATGAGACCATTTTCTTGTTTTTGTTCTATTTACGGAATGCAGGGACACTCCAACACTGAGACATAATTTACACACATTGCATGTGGGCTCTCAACTGGCACAGTGGTCTAAGACATCTCAGTGCTAGAGGCATCACTACAGACAACCTGGTTCAAATCCAGACTGTATCACAACCGGCTGTGATTGGGAGTCCCTTAGAACGGTGCACAGTTGGCCCAGTGTTGTCTGAGTTTGGCCAGTCTTTGTTCTTAACTGACTTGCCTAGTTAAATAAATGTGTGTTTAGTGAGTCTGCTGGATCAAAGGCAGTAGGGATGACCAGGGATGTTTGGTTGATAAGTGTGTGAAATTGACTATTTTCCAGTCCTGCAAAGCATTCAAAATGTAACATGTACTTTTGGGTGTCAGGGAAAATGTATGGAGTAAAAAGCTAAATATTGGAATGTAGTGAAGTAAAAGTAGTCAAAAATATAAATAGTAAAGTAAAGTACAGATACCCTCAAAAACGACATAATTAGTACTTGAAAGTATTTTTACTCAAGTACTTTACACCACTGTCTCTTAGAAGTTTCATGCAGGAAAAGCTAGACTAAAATAATTTGCTGCACATATATTTTTTTGTTACATTGCTTATACAAATAGACTATTCAAAAAGGGAAGCGAGCTCTTTTTTGCTGAATGTTAAATACAGCAGCCAATAGAACTGGGGTAGTTTGAAAGAAGAGAGAACACGCGATACAGCAGCCAATAGAACTGGGGTAGTTTGAAAGAAGAGAGAACACGCGATACAGCAGCCAATAGAACTGGGGTAGTTTGAAAGAAGAGAGAACACGCGATACAGCAGCCAATAGAACTGGGGTAGTTTGAAAGAAGAGAGAACACGCGATACAGCAGCCAATAGAACTGGGGTAGTTTGAAAGAAGAGAGAACACGCGATACAGCAGCCAATAGAACTGGGGTAGTTTGAAAGAAGAGAGAACACGCGATACAGCAGCCAATAGAACTGGGGTAGTTTGAAAGAAGAGAGAACACGCGATACAGCAGCCAATAGAACTGGGGTAGTTTGAAAGAAGAGAGAACACGCGATACAGCAGCCAATAGAACTGGGGTAGTTTGAAAGAAGAGAGAACACGCGATACAGCAGCCAATAGAACTGGGGTAGTTTGAAAGAAGAGAGAACACGCGATAGCGTTAGGCTATCGCAGTTATTTACTGAGACCCATAACCATTCAGTATTCTTGAAAAGAAGTGAAAGCCTTTTGCAACTAATTCTAGTCCTAAATTATTTAAGGATTCCTTTAGAATGATTAAGATAAGGATAACTAAATGTATTTAATTTAACTGTTGAAAGCAAGGAAGGAATGGGGCAACAATAGAGAGAGAAAGAGGAGATAGGCTAATTACATTTGAGAAATATTATGAAAGATATATATGCGTCAGGGTACTAATTATACAAATATGCCCTATTATATTTCTAAATTAAAATCCAATTCGCTAGCCTATTCTTGTAACTTTGTAGGCCACAGGTGCTGCACCATATTCGAATGTTCTCTTCTGCTTTATCAAGGTTTGAACAGTAACGAAATAGCTCAATGCCTAAGAACATGTAAATGACAACAGTTTTTTTTCTAGCTAAGGTTAGCAATAATTTGATATTGTATCACTGTCATGCTAGTGTCAGGGTACTGAATGCTAGTGTCAGGGTACTGAATGCTAGTGCATTCTGAATGCTAGTGTCAGGGTACTGAATGCTAGTGCATTCTGAATGCTAGTGCATTCTGAATGCTAGTGTCAGGGTACTGAATGCTAGTGCATTCTGAATGCTAGTGTCGGGGTACTGAATGCTAGTGCATTCTGAATGCTAGTGTCAGGGTACTGAATGCTAGTGCATTCTGAATGCTAGTGTCAGGGTACTGAATGCTAGTGCATTCTGAATGCTAGTGTCAGGGTACTGAATGCTAGTGTCAGGGTACTGAATGCTAGTGCATTCTGAATGCTAGTGTCAGGGTACTGAATGCTAGTGCATTCTGAATGCTAGTGTCAGGGTACTGAATGCTAGTGCATTCTGAATGCTAGTGCATTCACCTACATTGTTTTCCCCCTTCAGGTCTGTGCAAATGAAGGAAAGGACGTACAGAGAAGAATCCTAGTTTAGACTATTGGGATTAACCCACATATCTCATATTCCCCAAAATATCCCTTCTCCTGGTCAGGTAAAACGCTGGAAGCTAATGGGTTAGCGCGGTGCTGCCAATGCCATGTCCATTACACATCTACTCTATGACTCAGTGGGTTCTTTTTCACATGCTCCTTTCTGCTGCTTCTCAATGTCAATGAACAAGTGCTCTGGGGGACTATGGAGAGCCATTACTGACAACTCTATTGGATTTTATTGGTGCTCTATTGGATTACGTATGATTTGTAAATTATTTCATGGGCTCCATTTTATCAAACCTAACGGAATAGTAAATCTGAGTGCAGGCGGGAGCGCTATATGTTCAGGGATGTGTCAGAAATATTTTAGCTATTTTCACTATCACAATTATCTGTGCACTCTCTGCCGTTGGCGCGAAAGGCCTGGGTTTTGATGAATAAACAAGTTGTGGGTGTGTGGAAGCCTGGCCCCTCACCGGCCAACCAGAACGTGCTCCATGCGAAATATGTGGTTGCTTCAAGTTGTGTATTTACGGCCTTTATAGTTTGTTAAATGGCTTACAGAAACGAAATAACAACATGTAGACCTATCTTTCCTAGACATATTAACGTAAACCTATTTGCCGTCCACATTGCTGTAAGTAAGCGAATGGCTTCAACATCGTTGTAACGAACGTCTACTTCGTCCTCCTCAGACGAGGAGAGGCGAGACGGATCAGATGACCAATATGCAGCGTGGTAGTTTGACATAATGACTTTATTAAACAAGACGAAAAAACGAACTACACTTGATAATTAACAAAATAACAAAACGACGTAGACAGACCTGGACATGAGAACTTACATACAACGAAGAACGCACGAACAGGTACAGACTACAAAACAAACGAACGAACGATACAGTCCCATGTGGTACCAACATACAAACACAGGAGACAACCACCCACAACAAACAATGTGAAACAACCTACCTTAATATGGCTCTCAATCAGAGGAAACGTAAACCACCTGCCTCTAATTGAGAACCATATCAGGTAACCCATTAACCAACATAGATACACATAACATAGAATGCCCACCCCAACTCACGCCCTGACCGACTAAACACATACAAAACAACAGAAAACAGGTCAGGAACGTGACAATCGTTCACACTGATATATGGGCTAAGCCTACTGTAAATTGCATTATGGCTTAGCATGGCCATGCCAAATATAGGCAATAAGCAATATTAAATTAACTGTTGATAAGGACTAAAAAGATCATGAATAATTATAATCGAACTCTAAACAAGCAACAACTTCTTATCATATTAAATAAAACAACGCAGACCATGGAGCGTTATACGCACGTCCAAATCTTTTACAGTAGCTTGACAACGATCCATCCAATATAAAGAGAAATGGAGAATGTCCACTCACCGTATACTGCTCCCAAATAGGCCTATGTTTTATGAACATAATCGGAACCATTTTACAGATCAGATCGCATTCACACATCTAC
The DNA here is from genome assembly GCF_016432855.1 of Salvelinus namaycush. Taxonomy (NCBI): domain Eukaryota; kingdom Metazoa; phylum Chordata; class Actinopteri; order Salmoniformes; family Salmonidae; genus Salvelinus; species Salvelinus namaycush. The sequence goes on along the minus strand of NC_052323.1, from coordinate 34,312,393 downwards.
AGAAGTTGCATTGCAAGCGCGCCATGGACATTGTCACCATAAAACCAGGAAGGTGAATCATTCTAATATGTTTGGTTGTAATAAAATTAAACGGAAAAACAAGCCGTTTTTTTTAAACAACAACAACAATAAATGCATTTAAAATGTAAAGATATCATAACATCTGAATGATAAAAAAGACAAGCATTGCTGTTGAACCAGCCTTCCTTAAAGTAGGCCTAATGGAGGGCTTGGGTTTTGAACATATGAAACCGAAAACAAGCACTTATTACAGGTTACAGGTAACGTCTAAATAGGAGCTTCGCCGGTATTCACCGAGGTTCTCATCGCTCGTTTCATGATGGGCATGGATATGTAGCCTTCATCATGGAGGGGGTTTTACACAAGTCCAAAACGACACCTGCATGTCTAAAATCATGTGGGCCTGCCTACAAGGAATAGATACAAAGGGAATGTCAGCTCACTGTTTTACTCCTCTCAAACTTGATGTTTTAATAAAGCTTTGGTGATAAAGATTTATGTCCACGTGGTCTCAGGAGCCAAACCCTTAATCGACAGTCTTGACACTTTTTGATTTCCTTGGACAAACAAAAAAGTCTTCATTTAGAGGAGGGGATGCTATGCTTGAAAAAAAAGAACGAAATGGGAAGAAACATTGTTTTTTATGTTTCTAAATACGAAGTATATAGGCACCAAAAGCATATTGGGCTACTCTTGTTCCATGCGCATATGGGCAGTGTGCGTCACGGCTGGATAGGCTGCCTTTCCGCTGTCAAAATTCATGCCATAACCGACTGCTAAAACCAGCATTTGGTTGGTATTTTCAGCGCTGCCTGAAATTAGGACTTTGGATCATGTTTTTAAGGACACTCCTCAGATAGTTCTACCCGCCCATCTGAGCGCAAGAGAGTTTATATAAGACAGGTAAATTGCCCGAACCTGGCGTTAGGGCTGGGAAATGGCAGTGCGACAGTTTTTACATAACACAATTGCAAACTAACATGCATTTGACACCAGTGCCGCCTTAACTCCTGCCGAAAATAGAGCCCCATATCTCTCTTATAATAGACATGATCAAATGCATTGTGTTATTAAGGTGAATTGGATGGTTAATAGAGGGAAATCCGTCATCATAATCAGGTTTGTGAGTTGAAATGGTCAGTCGTGGTGCACTGTTTTTATCCATGTTGGTACTAAAAGCATTGCCCAGCAAAGATTCACAGAGACCTTAATCCATTCACTTGTGTTTATTACATTTTCAAAGAGCAAAGACAAAGAACGAAACATTATTAAAAAATCTATTTGTATCTACTGCATCACAATAGAAGCTTTCAGGGGAACTGTTATTGTTTTTTTTCTGCCAGTCGCCTTATTATCGGATGCATTTTGTCTTGCAGCTGCTGCAAAATCACCTACGGATCTGTCTGTACATATGAATAAGAGCTTAATGTTTAATTTTTATTAAAGTTCAAGTATCTGTGGTATTTTACTCATCGGGTGTTGCATGATATTCCTGTTCTAATGTCTACAATGAGTCTCTCTCTTGCTGTCTCTTCTTTTCACTTTCATTCTCTCCTCACTGACCACTAGAGAGAAGCAGAGTAGCAGATTTAGTATGTACACTGAGTGGACAAAACATTAGGAACACCTGCTCTTTCCATGACATAGACTGGCCAGGTGAATCCAGGTGGAAGCTATGATCCCTTATTGATGATACTTGTTAAAGCCACAAATCAGTGTAGATGAAGGGGAGGAGACAGGTTAACATTTTTGCCTAAAATGACATACACAAATCTAACTGCCTGTAGCTCAGAACCTGAAGCAAGGATATGCATATTCTTGATACCATTTGAAAGAAAACACTTTGAAGTTTGTGGAAATGTGAATTTAATGTAGGAGAATATAACACATTAGATCTGGTAAAAGAAAATCCAAAGAAAAAAACAAGCGTTTTTTTGGTTGTTTTTTTGTACCATCATCTTTGAAATGCAAGAGAAAGGCCATACTGTATTATTCCAGCCCAGGCACAATTTAGATTTTGGCCACTAGATGGCAGCAGTGTATGTGCAAAGTTTTAGACTGATCCAATGAACCATTGTATATCTGTTCAAAATGTTGTATCAAGACTGCCAAATGTGCCTAATTGGTTTATTAATAAATTTTCATGTTCATAATTGTGCACTCTCCTCAAACAATAGCATGGCATTCTTTCACTGTAGTAGCTACTGTAAATTGGAGAGTGCAGTTAGATTAACAAGAATGTAAGCTTTCTGCCCATATCAGGTAGGTCTATGTCCTGGGATTTTTTGTTGTTGTTACTTACAACCTCATGCTAATCACATTAGCCTACGTTAGCTCAACCGTCCCACGTGGGGGACACCGATCCCGTAGAAATTAAATAAGGATTTTTAAGCCTTGAGACAATTGAGACATGGATTGTGTATGTGTGCCATTCAGAGGGTGAATGGGCAAGAAAAATATTTAAGAGCCTTTGAACGGGGTATGATAGTAGGTGCCAGACACACCGATTTGTGTCAAGAACTTCAACGCTGCTGGGTTTTTCACGCTCAACAGTTTCCCGTGTGTATCAAGAATGGTCCACCACCCAAAGGACATCCAGCCAACTTGACACAACTGTCGGAAGCATTGGAGTCAACATGGGCCAGTGTCCATGTGGAACGCTTTCAACACCTTGTAGTGTCCATGCCTTCGACAAATTGAGGCTGTTCTTAGGGCAAAAGGGGGTGCAACTCAATATGAGGAAGGTGTTCCTAATGTTTTGTCCACTCAGTCCATGTCCGTATACTGGCTTCTGCTCTGAGTCAAAATACCTCTTCACCTCTCTGTCTACTTCTGTCTACCTGTGCAGTGTTATGTTGTTACATTACCATATTGCTTTTAATAACAACACCTGCCTTTCTTGTTCTCTATAAACCCTTCACACATAACAACACCTGCCTTTCTTGTTCTCTATAAACCCTTCACACATAACAACACCTGCCTTTCTTGTTCTCTATAAACCCTTCACATATGGCTCATAGAAACAGAAGTGTGTTGAACTGACATGTAGTGCTCCAGATGGGATCGACCACACACACACACACACACCACGCATGCACGCCACATACACATACACATGCACACACACTTTCCCTCACTTTGATGCCGGCGACACAGAGGACACCTACATTGAGCTCCCGTTCCTTCTCTATCTGACACAGCCGGAGGTCTTTGCCTCATAGTAACCTTCTCCCTGGTCACCATTTCATCTCTCTCTTTCCAACTAGTCACATTTCCACAGGTTCCTTTAGCTAGCCTCTGGTTGAGCTTTGAATCTTAATTGACCCATCGTACAGCCGTGGACTGTGGAGACAGTCCTAACATAAGGGGAAGTTAACCATAGTATTGACCCTTGTTCTCTCCAACATGTTTGTATCCTTGGTGTACCTCAAGGTAATACGTGTGTGTGTGTGTGTGTGTGTGTGTGTGTGTGTGTGTGTGTGTGTGTGCACCTATGTGTGAGAATACTGTGCTGTATCCTTGTCAATAGGTAATGGATATGTCACGATGTAGTGTGACAGGCATCACTTGAACTGCTGTCTTTCCCATCACTATGACACTATCCCATCACACATGAAGAACAACAGCTATGAAAGGTTTGGAGACAGGGGAGAGCCTTGATGACTGGGGCTGTAAAACATGGCTATTTATAATGTGTGATTTAGCATGTGAGAGTTGACTTCATGTTGATGAATTAAGTGTCCCCAAAGCTGCAGCAGTTGTTCCTCTAATCTCTCTCACCCTGATCTTATCAGCACGGGCACAGAACAACAAGAACAGAACAAGAACATAGATATTAGATTAGACCATTTCTGCTGTAGAAGGATGTTCTTTCGACTTTCTCAGAATTCAGTAGGAAACACGTGTCGGTGAGGAGGTAATTCACAGTAACGGTTTACATTGTGTCCCTTTCATGTTGAGCGTCCACTTATAAATCCAGATCAAATGTTTGTTACAGACCAAGAACAGGTTGTTCTTAGCCAGTTGTGTTGATCTTCTGTTTGTTGTTTTAAGATGATTTTCTTTTAACATTTAAAGCTAGAGTCCTTTAATTGAAACAATAGCAAAGCGGTCACCCTCGCCTCTGTTTTGGTCAAAAGCTGAGGAAAGGGCCTGGAGAAATGTAACCCCTCTCAAATGCATAGACATACAGTAAATGACCAAAAGTATGTGGACACCTGCTCGTCGAACATCTCATTCCAAAATTAATGGGCATTAATATGAAGTTGGTCCCCCCTTTGCTGCTATAACAGTCTCCACTCTTCTGGGAAGGCTTTCCACTAGATGTTGGAACATTGTTGCGGGGACTTGCTTCCATTCAGCCACAAGAGCATTAGTGAGGTCGGGCACTGATGTTGGGTGATAAGGCCTGGCTCACAGTCGGCGTTCCAATTCATCCCAAAGGTGTTCGATGGGGTTGAGGTCAGGGCTCTGTGCAGGCCAGTCAAGTTCCTCCACACCGACAAACCATTTCTGTATGGACCTCGCTTTGGGCACGGGCTGCATTGTCATTTTGAAACAGGAAAGGGCCTTCCCAAAACTGTTGCCACAAAGTTGGAAGCACAGAATCGTCTAGAATGTCATTGAATGCTGTAGTGTTAATATTGTTAATATACTTCACTGGAAATAAGGGGCCTAGCTCAAACCATGAAAAACAGCCCCAGACCATTATTCCTCATCCACCAAACTATACAGGGGCTCCCGAGTGGCTCAGCGTCCCATAGGGCGACGCGCAATTGGCCCAGCGTTGTCCGGGTGTAAGGTACTGGGTGTCGGAGTGTGAAGTCAGGCGCAGGAAAACAGAGAGTTCGATAGAATGTTCTTTTAATGCAACACGATGAACCTCGGCCACCCCACTCAACACTGGGTGCTCAAAATAAACTGCCCCAGACACGGGGAACGAAAACAGTCCAGCACTATACACGAACATGCACAAACACGTATGTCTGTAACAAACCACCAGGCTTACAATAATCAATCCCGCACAAAGAATCGGGCGGAGTCGTGACACCGGGTTAGGGTTTGGCTGGGGTAGGCTGTCATTGTAAATAAAAATTTGTTCTTAACTGACTTGCCTAGTTAAATAAAGGTTAAATAAAAAATAAATACAGTTGGCACTATGCATTGGGGCAAGTAGCGTTCTCCTGGCATCTGCCAAACCCAGATTCGTCTGTCGGACTGCCAGATGGTGAAGCATGAATCAACACTCCAGAGAACGTGTTTCCACTGCTCCAGAGTCCAATGGCGGCGAGTTTTACACCACTCCAGCCGACGCTTGGCATTGCACATGGGAATCTTAGGCTTGTGTGTGTGCGGCTGCACGGCCATGGAAATCCATTTCATGAAGCTCCAGATGAAGAGTTATTGTGCTGACGTTGCTTCCAGAGGCAGTTTGGAACTCGGTAGTGAGTGTTGCAACCCAGGACAGACGATTTTTAGGCACTACGAGCTTCAGAACTCGGCAGTCCCGTTCTGTGAGCTTGTGTGGCCTACCACTTTGCAGCTGAGCTGTTAGACGTTTCCACTTCACAATAACAGCACTTACAGTTGACCGGGGCAGCTCTTGCAGGGCAGACATTTGATGAACTGACTTGTTAGAAAGGTGGCATCCTATGACGGTGCCACGTTGAAAGTCACTGAGATCTTCAGTAAGGCCATTCTACTGCCAAGGTTTGTCTATGGAGATTGCATGGCTGTGTGCTAGATTTTTATACTCATGTCAGCAACAAGTGTGGCTGAAATAGCTGAATCCACTAATTTGAAGGAGTGTCGACATACTTTTGTATACAGTTGAAGTCGGAAGTATACATACACTTAGGTCGGAGTCATTAAAACTTGTTTTTCAACCACTCCACACATTTCTTGTTAACAAACTATAGTTTTGGCAAGTCGGTTAGGACATCTACTTTGTGCATGACAAAAGTCATTTTTCCAACAATTGTTTACAGACAGATTATTTCACTTATAATTCACTGTATCACAATTCCAGTGGGTCAGACGTTTACATACACTAAGTTGACTGTGCCTTTAAACAGCTTGGAAAATTCCATAAAACGATGTCATGGCTTTAGAAGCTTCTGATTGGGTAATTGACATAATTTGAGTCAATTGGAGGTGTACCTGTTGATATATTTCAAGGCCTACCTTCAAACTCAGTGCCTCTTTGCTTGACATCATGGGAAAATCAAGAGAAATCAGCCAAGACCTCAGCAAAAAAATTGTAGACCTCCACAAGTCTGATTCATCCTTGGGAGCAATTTACAAACGCCTGAAGGTACCACGTTCATCTGTACAAACAATAGTACGCAAGTATAAACACCATGGGACCATGCAGCCGTCATACCGCTCAGGAAGGAGACGCGTTCTGTCTCCTAGAGATGAACGTACTTTGGTGCGAAAAGTGCAAATCAATCCCAGAACAACAGCAAAGGACCTTGTGAAGATGCTGGAGGAAAACAGGTACAAAATGATCTATATCCACAATAAAACGAGTCCTAAATGAACATAACCTGAAAGGCCGCTCAGCAAGGAAGAAGCCACTGCTCCAAAAGCACGATAAAAAAATCCAGACTACAGTCTGCAACTGCACATGGGGACAAAGATCGTACTTTTTGGAGAAATGTCCTCTGGTCTGATGAAACAAACATTGAACTGTTGGGCCATAATGAACATCATTATGTTTGGAGGAAAAAGGGGGAGACTTGCAAGCCAAAGAACACCATCCCAACAGTGAAGCACGGGGGTGGCCGCATCATGTTGTGGGGGTGCTTTGCTACAGGAGGGACTGGTGCACTTCACAAAATAGATGGCTTCACGATGAAGGAAAATGATGTGGATATATTAAAGCAACATCTCAAGACATCAGTCAGGAAGTTAAAGCTTGATGGCAAATGGGTCTTCCAAATGACCCCAACCATACTTCCAAAGTTGTGGCAAAATGGCTTAAGGACAACAAAGTCAAGGTATTGGAGTGGCCATCACAAACCCCTGACCTCAATCCTATAGAAAATGTGTGGACAGAACTGAAAAAGCGTGTGCGAGCAAGGAGACCCAAGTTAAACAATTTAAAGGCAATGCTACCAAATACGTATTGAGTGTATGTAAACTTCTGACCCACTGGGAATGTGATGAAAGAAATAAAAGCTGAAATTAATCATTCTCTCTTTTATTATTCTGACATTTCACATTCTTAAAATAAAGTGGTGATCCTAACTGACCTAAGACAGGGAATTTTTACTAGGATGAAAAGTCAGGAATTGTGAAAAACTGAGTTTAAATGTATTTGGCTAATGTGTATGTAAACTTCTGACTTCAACTGTATATAGTGTAGCTATGGATACTCGGACTGACCATCCATCCATTTTTTTAACATTTATTTTACTAGGCAAGTCAGTTAAGAACAAATTCTTATTTTACAATGACAGCCTATCCCGGTAAAACCCAGACGACGCTGGGCCAATTGTGCGCCTCCCTATGGGACTCCCGATCACGGCCGGTTGTGATACAGCCTGAAATCGAACCAGGATCTGTAGTGAGGCCTCTATCACTGAGATGCAATGCCTACTCCACTCGGGAACCTAATATCAATATTCTATATCAATATTCTGTTTTTAACCATGTTTTGAGGCTATACAGTGTTTGTTAACATTTAAATCGTTTACAAACATTGGAGTAAAACAAGCTTATATTTTGGAAACTGATGGAGTATGACAGTCGAACTAAGCTTATGAGGCATTTATTAGTTACACTATATATACAAAGTATATGGACACCTCTTTAAATTATTTTATAATAAGAAAAATATAATTTAATTTAGCTGAATTGAATAGAAATTACATTTTTCCCATTCCGGAGCTAGTGCACATAGGATGTCGCTAAGTTGAGTGAAAAATTATAATTTGAAACGGTAAATGTAGAGTTATTTGGCAACTTTTGTAATGATACAAACCTTAGAATGCCTTAGAAATCAAAAGATACTGTATATAGGCAACATTATGCGGCTATAGGCTATTGATAATTTGAGAAGGTTGCCTCAGGCTGCACAGCTGTTCTCTCATCAAGTGATCATATTTTCACCCATCAGACTATTCTCAATTTAATCGTATGTTTACTAATATGTAAAATAAAAATTGATTTAGAATGGCCCATTATCAAAAGGGCAAGAACAGGGGCATGGGAAAAATACATCTTTATGCACTCGAATAGCGTATGGAGGCCACACGCTTTCCCGCAGGGCGGTTTTTCAATGATACTGGGTGAGCTACTTCGGTTTTATATGTGCTTAATATGAGCAGCTGAGAAATAAATATAAGATAACTTATTTCACTCCACGCATCATCACTGTTTGAGGAGCATGCTCTCGCTGCCTATCAGGTGATATTCCGCCCCATACTCTGTATGCCATGGGCTCTCCAACCATGTTCCTGCAGCTACCCAGTGCTTAATTTGGGAAACCAAGTGAAATGTGTAAAGAAACATCGATAGTAACATGTTTTTGCAACTTAACGTATTTCACTAAACTGTTGCCAGCCCCTTTGCATGCTGGGGAAAGGAAAAAAGGAGAGAGAGCAGGAGATTAGAAACACATGGAGGTGAGAGATTATGTATAGCTAAAGGTAATGTATCACTCAATTCATTAAGAAAATATAAACAATTCCTTATTAATAGGCTATTCAACATCAAATACAAATTCACCATAATTGTAGGCTAACTGTAAGCCACCCGGCACAATCAATGAACCAACAGCATCGCCTAGGGCTATACGTTTTCTCCCAGACTCATGGATAGACATTTTGCAGCGTAGCATAAGGTAACCAGTCCATACAGTATGCATAATAATACAGTCCACACTACTCAAATGTGTTTAATTTTGGAGTATAGGCTAGCCCAATTATGCACCAAAGACTTCTTAAATCAGTGTTTTTGGGGGGGGGGGGGGGGGATTCTGCCGTGCGTAATATGCGGTAGGCTAATTATTGTATAACAGCACAATCATAATTTGAATTTAGGTAATTTTAGGGTGGCTTGTGCTCATATAAGCCTATGCATATGCATAAGCTCTAAGATGCATATGGATGTTTTGAATGAATCATCACCTTATCAAAGCTGTCCATTTTGTTGTGTTAGGCTTTGAAACAACATCCACAAGTCCACAAGGACCATGTTTTACACTCAGTTTCAACCTGCTGTTGAACTTCTTTCTTCACATTGATCATCACAGTGAGGTGAGTTTGAAATGGACCATACCGTTTTGATGTGATTTTTGATTGCATTTTCATTCATGTCAGAGTGGTTAGAGGGACAATAGAGCCCTGAGTGCCAGGTCATTAGGACCTGATGGTCGTTATCAAGTTGGGTACTACCAACGCATATCCAGAGGGCATAAGAGGAGATTACCATTACTGCGGTCATGACTCATGACTGCCGGTGTGACGGTAATACAGTCTCGGTAACAACTATACTCACCAGACATATCACCCATTGAGCACGTTTGGGATGCTCTGGATCAACGTGTATGACAGCGTGTTCCAGTTCCTGCCTCATATCCAGCAACTTTGCACAGTCACAATCAACAGCCTGATCAACTCTATGCGAAGGAGATGTTTCGTGCTGCATGAGGCGAATAGTGGTCACACCAGATACTGAATAGTTTTCTGATCCACACACCTACCTGTTTTTTTAAGGTATCTGTGTCCAACAAATGCATATCTGTATTCCCAGTCATGTGAAATCCCTAGATTATTAAAATATGTTATTTTATTTCACCTTTATTTTTTCGATATTAGAGCCTAATGAATTTATTTCAATTGATCGATTTCCTTATATGAACTGTAATTCAGTCAAATCTTTGAAATTATTGCATGTTGCGTTTATATTTTTGTTCAGTGTAGCAACTAAGGATTCTAGCTTTAACTGGTAATTTTATTTTTTGTATCATTTGTTAGTGCTTTGAACTCTCTAAAAAATCCAAGTGATATCTATCCTCAATGTATGAGCATCAGCCACAGGAAGACTGAAAGACGCCTATTGTTGTTTCTGTGCAATTTATAACTCTGGAAAGACGTAAGAGATGTGCCAATTTAGGATTCTGGAAAATGTATGTATAGCTGGTCATTGGTTCAAACTGACACACAAGGATGTTTGTTTTCCTCCAGTTCCATGAAATCCACGAAACACAACGAGGTTGGTTATATCACCGCTCCATAGAAAATACATTTGGTAAGTGACATCCTGCTGGTAGACATCAATGGCTCACCACATGTCCGTCTCACACAATGCCACAGAAAACAGGTTGACTCCTCTGTCTCCTCTCTCTCTCTCTCTCTCCTCTGTCTCCGTCTCCTCTCTCTCTCCTCTCCCCAAATTCCTATCTCTTCTATTCTAATAAGTGGGGAGGGGGGGGGTGCGGCAGGGGGGTTATATTTGGTTATTTTAAAGCAAATTTATGTGTGACATTTTTCCCTTTAACTTCAGTATTGTTTCTCAGCCTGTCAAACATAACAGAGTTTGTGATGTCATGTTTCATTCCTATGAATGCTTTGTTCCTGTTCTTTCTGAATGTCCCATATTGGTCTCAGAACATATGTGTCATCATATTGTTGTTGAGAACAGTCAGTAGTGTTCCCTTTGAGTCAGGCTGTAGTTCCTCTGTGCTACCTCCTGTTCATCAGGGATAGATGAAGTAACGCTGGTCACGCTGTACTGACAGCATGCGTTTCAACCTTTTTATTTATGGCCATATAATTCTCTAACCACTGCGTGTGTGTGTGGTGAGTGTGTGGTGAGTGTAAAGTAGTGTTTAGAGTGAGGTAATCGCTAGCTGCTATCTCTTTTGACTACTCACATTAGAGTATAAAACAATTAAGGGATCTTTCTATAGATGGGATGTGAAGATTGAGTGTAAATTATCTCTTCATATATGCACACACACACACACACACACACACACACACACACACACACACACACACACACACACACACAAACACACACACACACACACACACACACACACACACACACACACACACACACACACACACACACACACACACACACACACACACACACACACACACACACACACAGCTCCAACAGTTCTCTTCATATATGCACACACACACACACACACACACACACACACACACACACACACACACACACAGCTCCAAACAGTTCAGTAATAACTCGCAATACAAAACAATACACACAAATCCAACACAGAAAAATAACGAAATTAAGAAATATCAGAACTAGCAACATCAAAATCCAGAGATATAAATATACACTGAGTGTACAAAACATTAATAAAACCTACCTAATATTGACTTGTACCCTCTTTTGCCCTCAGAACTGCCTTAATTCGTCGGGGCATGGACTCTACAAGGTGTCGAAATCTTTCCACAGGGATGCTGGCCCATGTTGACTCCAATGCTTCCCACAGTTGTGTCAAGTTGGCTGGATGTCGTTTGGGTGGTGGACCATTCTTAATGCACACAGGATACTGTTGAGCGTAAAAAAACAAGCAGTGTTGCAGTTCTTGACACACTCAAACCAGTGCACTTGGCACCTACTACCATACCCTGTTCAAAGGCACTTGAATCTTTCGTCTTGCCTACTCCAGGTGACTACCTGGAGGGGAGTGGAGACAATCACACAAACACATAATTTTTCGACACTGTTTGGACAAAATAAATGCTTAATGCTTTAACAGCAGACAAATCCCTAGGATACACGTACACAGAGTGACGTGGGTAGACTTGGCTTCTGGTGAAGAGTCCACTGTACAAAGTTCATATAATGTAAATAATAGTTAATGTTGTTGATTGGGTCCAGATATTCAGAAGAGGCTGTAATAGGTTAAAGTGGTACTTCTGACTATTCAAAGCAGATTCAAAACTCTTCAACAGCTCCTTGATGGTATTGGCTGATCAGGGTAGATATTCCTTACACGCAATGACTACATCAAGCTTGTGACTCTACAAACTCGTTGGATGAATTTGCAGTTTGTTTTTTATGTGTTTTGGGTTCTGTTTTGCCCCATAGGAACTGAATGGTGAATGATGACTGGAGTCATTTTCTTTCTAAGTGAGTAGATAAGATGTTTGTGAACACTTCTAAATTAATCCTGATAATCCCATGATTAAGAAAAATCCTGAATGAATCCTGAAAAATTATGAGTTAGATGCCGTTCAGAGGCTACAACAAAACATGTTTTGAGGGTATGATGTTCCTCTGTAACTTTCTCACTTATCATAATTCACGATTCATTCATGATTATTCATAGTCGTGGTAGGATCCACATGAATCTAGAAGTATTCAGAAACTCCAATATGGCACCATTCAGTTCCTATTGGGAAAAGCACAACCAAAACAAATGCATCCAACCCATTTGTAGAGTCACAAGCTTGACATAGTCATTGCTTGCAAGGAATATGGGACTACTAAACTTTTGACTACTTTAATATACTATAAATACCAAATACCTATGACTTCAAACGTGGGGACTAGATACACAAAGTGCTTTCATTTCTAAACAGTAAAACAGATATGTATGAAAATACCCTCAAATAAAAGGTGACAGAAAAGATTTAGCTTCACTGTCCAAATATATATACACACACACACACACACACACACACACACACACACACACACACACACACACACACACACACACACACACACACACACACACACACACACACACACACACACACACACACACACACACACACAGAATGTGAGAAATGTTATTTTACCACAACTCTCTCAACCTGCCCCCACTTTTACCTCTGTTCTCTTTAAAAAAGATCTATATATTTGTTTACTCAATCTCTTCATCTACCCCTCTCTTTCTGTCTCCCTCCATCAACACAATCGTCCAATGACAGTGCTCAGGGATAGGAAATGGAGGGTGATGCTATATTTAGAATCAGGGCAGACTGAGGGAGAGAGGGAAGGAGAGAGAGAGGGAGGAGATAAATCTGCAGTCTACTGCTGCCTCAGGACAGACACAGTCAGAGACAGTTAGAGCCACAGAGCGCGCTCAAAGACCAGCATCGCTGCTTCTCTTTTTTTTAAAGCAGCCAGATCTTATCTGCACAGACGTTCATTCACAGATTCTCCTGAAGAGTTAACGAGAGAAGCCACACGCTACAGGAGCAGAGAAAAGACTTGGATATACACTACACCTTTTATTACAGGTGAGTCTGCAAAGCAGTTGTGCTACATACCATTAAACCTACAGGTTTATCTACTGTATTAGGTTATATACATGATTCTAATATACAGGTAACTGCCAAAATAATGGACCATTGGCCCTGCGTCGTCCGGGTAAGGGTTTGGCCAGAGTTGGCCATCATTGTAAATAATAATTTGTTCCTAACTGACTTGCCTAGTTTAAATAAAGGTTAAATAACAATAAATAAAATCACCTTCAACCTATGGGGAAGCACTTCTATCCTGATGGGAGTGGATGACAATGCCTCCGTCCACAGGGCATGAGTCATCACTGAATGGTTTGATGAGCATGAAAACAATGTAAACCATATGCCATGGCCGTCTCAGTCACCAGATATCAACCCAATTGAACACTTAAGGGAGATTCTGGAGCAGCGCCTGAGACAGTGTTTACCACCACCATTAACAAATCACCAAATGATGGAATTTCTCGTGGAAGAACGGTGTGGCATCCCTCCAATAGAGTTCCAGACACTTGTAGAATCTATGCCACGCTGCAATCAAGCTGCTCTGGCAGCTCATGGTGGCCCAGTGCCCTATGAAGACACTCTATGTTGGTGTTTCCATTATTTTGGCAATTACCTGTATCTTTGCTATGTATAGGAATGATGCTAGTATGGTTCTGAGTCACTGTATACCAGCTAGGTGTGGTTCTATATTTAGCAGTTGTTCCAACTTGAAGGATACTGACAGAGGCTTTAGGGTTTGGCTGGGGCTATTTTTGACATTGAGGTTGGTACTGAAATACTCTGTGGGCTGCATTCAGGGCTGAAACAATATGGGTGGCATAAGAAAATGTAGGCTACAGTATGTGGTTCTGGCTGGTTCTGGCAGGTTCTGGCTGGCTGGTCTGGTATCTATGGTATTTATATACCAGTGTGTTTATGTAGCAATGGTCATGGTGTGTTTGTCTCACGGACGTATTTACACAGCTCCTTCTGAGAAAACAGAGGAGAGGAGAGGAGAGCGGGGATAAGTGTAGAGAAATAGAAGGATCTGTGGGGCTTAGGTTACCAGGTATAGAATGGTGTTAGGTTACCAGGTATAGAATGGTGTTAGGTTACCAGGTATAGAATGGTGTTAGGTTACCAGGTATAGAATGGTGTTAGGTTACCAGGTATAGAATGGTGTTGATGTGGTTCTGTGGGGAGCATTGAAAGGAGCAGTTATCAAAGATGATTAATCAGAGTATGCATAAGATACCCATTTCCCAAATGTCAGACCCCACGTCCACAAGGACAGCCACTCCGATATTATTCAAATATTATCTCTTGGTGACTGACGTATTTCTATGTCCGTCTCTCCCAGCAGCCAAGAGTCCCATGTCCAAACCGGTGTCCCAGAAGAGGAGATTACAGCTGCCCACTATCAGCGAGGGCTACGAGGACCTGGTCAGAGACATGAACCAGACGAACCAGTCCAACACCCTTCACTCTGCCCGGCCTACCGCCCACCCAGGGCCCTGTCCACACACCCTCTCCTCAGAGGACTACCTGCTGTCCATCTGCCACCTGGCTCACCCCACCTCCCTTCACACCAATGACATCATCAACCCTCGCCAGCAGGTATCGCTGCACCAGAGGCCAAGGCTGCCACGGCTTGCTGTTCAAGATGAAAACTCTCCAAAGACCACTGCACGTTGTCACAGGGAAAAGTCCCATGGGAAGGACAGGCCTGGGATGTACTCTGACTTCATCACTGTATGCGGCAGACAGGGGAAAGATTCCAACTGCGATGAACCTGAGTTTGGTTGCCTTGGTGCGTCAGACCCCTTAGAGTTCCTGTACGGCAGCCCTGCTCACTCCACCTGTCAATCAGGGAATTGGGTTTAAGGAGACATGGGGTGGTGTCTGAGGGCCAGTCCCACCCTCGGGCACACAGTTACCCCCGCTCTTGCCTCTCTGACCTGCCCTCTGACTTCCAGCAGAATCGTAAGAGCAGCTGCCCTGAGTTCAGTGACACAGCAACCCCTGACTGTGGCCCCTCCCCCTCTGACCTCACCACACAGCCCCCACAGACATGCACACCTACACAGGGATCTGCAGAACAGCTACAGGCTAGGATAAGTAGCCCATTAATAAACAAAGAAAATAAGGGGGACGAAGAGAGGGAAAGAGAGAGTAAGGAGGAGGAGAGAGAGAGGGAGAGCTCTACGGTCAAAAATTCTCTGATCTCTCAGTGGATCTCAGATTGTTGTTGTGTCTGGAAGGAGGCCCGTTTACGAGTTTGCATCCTCACAGGTATATAGAGCTACCAGACACTGAACCTCATCAACAGACTATAGATATATATGACATGAGATGTACAATGACAAGACACCACAGTTTCACTGTAACAGTAGATGCCTGCTGAATCGACACGATGGCAAATAGATGCTGATCTATGACAAATGGCACTGAATTATAGACATAGATCTAGCCAATAGACTGTTCCAAATGAGAAATATGGCACCAACAGACGGTTCATTCACTATATAATGTGAGATTGAGCCAAGAAAACAACATGATTATGTATTGTGTATCTATGGTGTGCTTAAGGACATTTTCGTGTTGCTGTATACAATTAATACATGACTGATTATACCTGCACACTTTTTTATACCTCTCTGTGTATCTGTATAGTGAATTGATAAAAAAATATGTTTTTAATACAGTGTCCGATAATTGTAAACCTAAGACTGTTTTCAGGGCGTGATCATTTGTTTGTGGGAACGTGTCAGAAACCCAATATCCTCCAAAGAGATGATTCCAAAGAGGCAAACAGAGGCATTCTGATTCCAAGAGGGAAGAGGCATGCAGAACAAACAACGTCCTGCTATATCAACAT
Organism: Salvelinus namaycush; assembly: GCF_016432855.1. Taxonomy (NCBI): domain Eukaryota; kingdom Metazoa; phylum Chordata; class Actinopteri; order Salmoniformes; family Salmonidae; genus Salvelinus; species Salvelinus namaycush. The sequence continues at coordinate 34,296,265 of NC_052323.1, read as the reverse complement.
ACAGACAAAAAGGCACAACACAATTTGGATAAGGGGTTATTTCAGATTAAATATGCAAACAAAACTCTCTTTACGTCAGTGATGATCAATCTATAAGTGTGTACAGGCCTTAGTGTTAGAGTTAGGGTAATGGCTGGTGTTAGAGTTAGGGTAATGGCTGGTGTTAGAGTTAGGGTAATGGCTAGTGTTAGAGTTAGGGTAATGGCTGGTGTTAGAGTTAGGGTTATGGCTAGAGTTATGGCTAGTGTTAGAGTTAGGGTAATGGCTGGTGTTAGAGTTAGGGTAATGGCTAGTGTTAGAGTTAGGGTAATGGCTAGTGTTAGAGTTAGGGTAATGGCTGGTGTTAGAGTTAGGGTTATGGCTAGTGTTAGAGTTAGGGTAATGGCTGGTGTTAGAGTTAGGGTTATGGCTAGAGTTATGGCTAGTGTTAGAGTTAGGGTAATGGCTGGTGTTAGAGTTAGGGTAATGGCTAGTGTTAGAGTTAGGGTAATGGCTAGTGTTAGAGTTAGGGTAATGGCTGGTGTTAGAGTTAGGGTTATGGCTAGTGTTAGAGTTAGGGTAATGGCTAGTGTTAGAGTTAGGGTAATGGCTAGTGTTAGAGTTAGGGTAATGGCTGGTGTTAGAGTTAGGGTAATGGCTGGTGTTAGAGTTAGGGTTATGGCTAGTGTTAGAGTTAGGGTAATGGCTGGTGTTAGAGTTAGGGTAATGGCTGGTGTTAGAGTTAGGGTTATGGCTAGTGTTAGTGTTAGGGTAATGGCTGGTGTTAGAGTTAGGGTTATGGCTAGAGTTAGGGTTATGGCTAGAGTTAGGGTTATGGCTAGGGTTAGGGTTATGGCTAGAGTTAGGGTTATGGCTAGGGTTAGGGTTATGGTTAGAGTTAGGGTTATGGCTAGAGTTAGGGTTATGGCTAGGGTTAGGGTTATGGCTAGAGTTAGGGTTATGGCTAGAGTTAGGGTTATGGCTAGAGTTAGGGTTATGGCTAGGGTTAGGGTTATGGCTAGAGTTAGGGTTATGACTAGAGTTAGGGTTAGGGTTAGGGTTATGGCTAGGGTTAGGGTTATGGCTAGAGTTAGGGTTATGGCTAGAGTTAGGGTTAGGGTTATGGCTAGGGTTAGGGTTATGGCTAGGGTTAGGGTTATGGTTGAGCCAGGGTGTGGACACAAAGCTAGGGTCAAGGTTGAGCCGGGGTGTGGACATTAAGCTAGGGTTAGGGTTATGGCTAACCTCTCAGGATCTGCCATGGCCAACCCTGGTAAGAATGAACCAGCAGAGGGCAGCCTGAGGACTCCTGATAAGAGACAACACTCAGACAGGTTCATTAACCAACCCTGGTAAGAATGAACCAGCAGAGGGCAGCCTGAGGACTCCTGATAAGAGACAACACTCAGACAGGTTCATTAACCAACCCTGGTAAGAATGAACCAGCAGGGGGCAGCCTGAGGACCCCTTATAAGATAAGAGACAACACTCATAACCCTAACTCAGCAACACCCATAACCCTAACTCAGCCAGAAGAGGACTGGCCACCCATCATAGCCTGGTTCCTCTCTAGGTTTCTTCCTAGGTTTTGGCCTTTCTAGGGAGTTTTTCCTGGGTTTCTGTACAGCACTTCGAGATATTAGCTGATGTACGAAGGGCTATATAAAATAAACTTGATTTGATTTGATTTTGACTCCGACAGGTTCATTAATGATGCTACAGTTATGATGATAATTTGTAAATAGTCTCTACAAGCAGATCTATAGCTCTACATTTATTCACTGTATATACAAAGCAAATTGCTCCACTTGTAGTCAGAGAGAAGCAGGACAAAACTGTTTTCTCCACAGAATGAGAGGAAGAGTATTACACACGCACAAGCACACACAGGCTAAGCATACACCACAGACAACAACTGCACTGGCAGGCATGCGCACACGCACACACACACTGTTTGTGCAACCTGATCAACCCCGTCCAGAAAAGGAATGAGATAAGGTGACTGACGTACATTATGTTTGTGTTTCGACTGACCTTGTGTTTTTGGTCATTTGTTATCTATTCGATGAAAAAACACATTTCAGTCCAGTTCTTTTTATTGGTATTTTCTTTCACAGTGACAGTAAACAATGCTTGAAGTACAGTACATTGCACATGTGGTTTTATACATTCGATATACCATGGGAACATGCTTTTTGAATGAGGTAGGAATGTATATGCCTGTACGAAAATATAAAATACTTAAGTAATACTTTCATAATATAGTGAATCGCTTACACAGTGACATCCATAATTAGAGCAATAATAATCTGCCCTCTCCTACTGGTCTGTGGGGGAAGAGAGGATGACGCTCTAGCCAAGTGTTCCTCTGTGTTTTCATTCTCGGTGGTTTTTGTATAGGAAGAGGGTTTTTGCTGTGTAGTGGTTTGGATTGGAGCTGTGGTCAGCTTTATACTGATGATGCTGATACTGATATCCTGCTTTTGTTTTGAGCGAGGGGAGTGTCAAGTGTCAAATATCAAGTGACATTTAAGATGTTTCCAATGACGGCAGACAGTTACCTATATGGTATTAGTCCAAAAAGATAACAGACAATAAAACCAATGTATTACTTTAAAAACATCACTGTTTTAGTTTGACGTGTATGCCTTTTTGAAAATGATTATTGTTCTTGATATGGCACTGCAATACAAACAAAGCAAACGAGTTCTAAGTATGCCCTCATCCTCCTTCCCATCATCCTCCTCCTCCTCATCATCCTCCTTCCCATCATCCTCCTCCTCATCATCCTCCTTCCTCATCATCCTCCTCCTCATCAGAATGAGACAGCAGAAGCATTGTGTACCTTTGCTCACTGACTGATGGTCCGGATACGTACACTTTGCATCGCTATAAAAAAAACATGAAATATTCACTGGTATCTAACATAGAAGTGTGACCTGACAGAAGGCAGCCTACAGTGGAGAAAGAGAAAGAGCAGGGTTAGCTACGGCTACATCTGCCCACAGCAAATCTCTAAGGCCATTTCTATCTGAATGGAAAACCAAGTCGGGATGAAAAACCAAACTACATGAGATTTGAGAGATATGACACACACATACCCTCAAATCATGCATGCTGTTTCTACTGTAGCTTTAATGGAAAGTGCGTCAAATACCCTTTTGTTCAAAGCACTGCTTTTTAATAACAATGTGAACATTTTGAACATTCAAGTCAGGAAGCACCCGTCTAAAGCCTAATTCCAAATCCAAACCCCTATAGGTGGTCATTATGAGGTGCTCTGACATCATCATGAAGTGCCTCTAGAGCATATGAGAGGCCCTAATTAACTTAAATGTATAAAGTCAGTGTGTGACTAGTGGCTAAACGTACTTCACCACAGGCCTCCTCAGTCAGAATGGGCTTTCCTTAGATACTTTCCCTGCCGAAGACGTGGATGTCGATTAAGGCAGCCCCCCGCACCTCTCTGATTCAGAGGGGTTGGGTTAAATTTGGAAGACACATTTCAGCTGAATGCATTCAGTTGTACAACTGACTAGGTATCCCCTTTCCTTTCCTTTCCAGTGTTGACCATGTGGAGATGTCATTCTCATCTCATTCCATTGTTTCAGTTGGTCAAAGCACGGTGCTTGCGTACGTCACCAAAGTTATGGGTTTGATCTTGCATACACATACACTGAAACCGACAATCTGTGTTATATGTGAAGCTTTGAATAAAAGTGCCTGCTAAATTACCTTAATGTTTACTTTAACATTGCGCTATATCAGCTGGCCATATGTCTCTTTCCCCACTCTCCCATAACCTTGGTGTTGGTTGACCTCCAGAGACATCAGGCATCTCATTTGACTTTCTCTAAACTGTCATGTCACTTCCTGTGAAACTCCATCTACACTTCACTTCCCATAGCGTGTTCCAGACTCCTTTTCACCCAGGATGGCACCAAAAAAGACATTCCCTTTAAGTCCAGAACTGCGCTCACTCTGCAACTACAGACCAAAAACAGGACCTGAAACTAACGTTTCCCCATCTTTCTGGGGATATTATCTCTACATTTGTGATTATTATTATTTTTTTTTTAAGAGACAGGGAGAATAAAGAATGAATGAAGACCGAAAGACAAGAGTCTCTTCATAGTAGCTCCAAGTCAATAACATTAATGTGCATAATTTGTCAGCAGCATACCACCCTGCATTCTACTACTAGCTTGCCTCTGAAGCTAAGCAATGTTAGTCCTGGTTGGTCCCTGGATGGGAGACCAGATGTTGCTTGGAAGTAGTGTTGGAGGGCCAGTAGGAGGCACTCTTGGGCCAGTAGGAGGCACTCTTGCCCCAGATTGCCCTGTGTAGGGTGCTGTTATTTGGCTGGGATGTTACAGGGTGTTCTGACTTGCTGTGGTCACTAAAGACCCCATGGCACTTATTGTAAGAGTAGGGGTGTTAACCCTGATGTCCTGGCTAAATTCCCAATCTGGCCCTCATACCATCATGGCCACCTAATCATTCCCAGCTTCCAATTGACTTGTTTGTCCCCCTTTAACTATTCCCCAGGTTGTTGCTGTAAATGAGAATGTGATCTCAGTCAAAAAAATAATTAGTCTCAATAAAATACTATGCAATGGATTGAAACACACAATTACAACAAATCAAGCATACATACAATGTGAGCTAGAGGCAAAGTTCTGTTTGTCAACTGACCTTAACACATAACCCAGAAAATGTACTCTTGGTGTAAAAATGCATGTCACATGAGGTTTCACATTTTCTGAGAGAGAATAGAAAGGTGAGAATTGTAAAGCTTTTCACGCAGAAAAGAGCCACAGCTGCAGACACTAGAGGTGTTAACCACACTGGCTCTGTTGACTAGTGGTGTGATGAGAGCAGAGCTGCAAAGAACTGGACTGGCTGATACCAAACTTGAAGTCTTCCTGACTTCAGAGTCTGGAAAGGCTGTTTTGATTTTGTTCGGTGCGTTGATAATGAATGTGGCTGTGTTTTTACTGGTTGGTTCTCCTCCAGTCTCTCACTCAAACACCCCCATGGACAACCACACACAGCTCCCGAGTGCCACCCCCTTCCATTACAACTGTTGGATTTTCAATTCTTAACAAGGATTAGTGACATTTGTTCAAACTGTTGTGTGGATTAGTGACAGAGAATGTTTTTACAAAATCAAGGTCCTTATGGGGAACGTGTTTCTCACGAGGAGATGCATATGTGGAAAACATTCATGACAGCAGCTCAAACGGGACAGGAGATAGGAATTTTCTAAGTTTGGAATTTCAGTTGATTACTAGAGAGCCCCTCCTGGGCAAATCAGAGTATTTTTGTAAATACCTGGATCTCTCCGGCAAACTGCATAATTCACCCAAGTTTCATCAAAATCTGTCCAGTGGTGTCTGAGACGTACGAACCGACGGAGACGGATCCATAGTCCGCCTCCAATTTCACTGTGGGGGACAACAACAAGACGTCTCAACCCAGCAGATAAAAATAATCATAAAAAAACACTTGAGAGAACTAATCAATGCGCCCGCTCAATTTTTGTGTGAATATTGAGTTAACAAACGGGCTCCTTTCCAGACCAGTGAGTAACAGCTCTTCCTCTGTGTATGGTCATGTCAGCCAGGCTAGCTAAGACCACCATCACACTGGAACGGTCTAAAACACCCCCTCCTCACAGCCATGAAAACATGCAAGGCATGCACGCCACAAACACAAAACATTCTAACATCCACATCTCAGACAAAAAAGTATGACATTAAATATAATGCATATGATAATTGAAAATACTGTACATCTCATTCATAGACATAGTAGTTCTAGCGTTTCAGATTATATTTCTATTCATTAAGTTCCGAATTTATTCTATTCAGTTACTTAACAGACTAAATTAACATCACTGTAATACTGAGAAATTAGAAAAAATCTATAAAAATATTATATATTAAGACATATATGTATATGTACTGAGTGGACAAAACATTAAGAACAATATTAATATCCTAATATTGAGTTGCACCCCTTCTTGCCCTCAGAACAGCCTCAATTCGTTAGGGCATGGACTCCTTTGGGTGGTGGACCATTCTTGATACACACGGGAAACTGTTGAAAAACCCAGCAGTGTTGCAGTTCTTGACACAAACCGGTACGCCTGGCACCTACCACCAAACCCTGTTCAAAGGCACTTAAATCTTCTGTCTTGCCCATTCACCCTCTGAACGGCACACATACACAGTCCATGTCTCAATTGTCTCAAGGCATAAAAATCCTTCTTTAACCTGTCTCCTCCCCTTCATCTACACTGATTGAAGTGGATTTAACAGGTGACATCAATAAGGGATCATTTGCATTCACCTGGATTCACCTGGTCAGTCTTTGTCATGGAAAGAGCAGGTGTTCCTAGTGTTTTGTAATTTCCCAGTAACTGATATTAGGGAGATGAACCACATCAACAAGGGCAATTACTTCCTTTGATCTAACTAAACAATATATTCAACTAGGATTTAAAGTGACTCAAAGCCAAATTAACTCCTATAAATCCTTAAAAAATGATCTTTATTATTATCCACTCTAAAACTTGATAATAAGTGAGGTTGCAGAGTGAGGAGTGAAGTCGGTGTATAAGAAAGGGGGCTTTTTCTTGCTGCTGCTAGTTTCAGTTTGTCACATCCTTTCACATCACATCATTTTGTAAGTAAGCATTTCACAGTAAAGTCTACACCTGTTGTATTTGGCTCAGATGACTAACATTTGATATGATTGGTCCTGATTTGGAAAGGCACCTATATAAGGTCCAACAGTTGACAGTGCATGTCAGAACAAAATCTTAACCATGAGGTCGAAGGAATTGTCTGTAGATCTCCGAGACAGGATTGTGTCGAGGTACAGATCTGGGGAAAGGTACCAAAAAATGTCTGCAGGATTGAAGGTCCCAGAATCATGCTGTGGGGATGTTTTTCAGTGGCAGGGACTGGGAGACTAGTCAGGATCTAGATAAAGATGAACGGAGCAAAGTACAGAGAGATCCTTGATGAAACCTGCTCCAGAGCTCTCAGGACCTCAGACTGGGGCGAAGGTTCACCTTCCAACAGGACAACAACCCTAAGATCACAGCCAAGACAATGCAGGCTTTGGGACAAGTCTCTGAATGTCCTTGAGTGGCCCAGCCAGAGCACAGACTTGAACCCGATCGACCATCTCTGGAGAGACCTGAAAATAGCTGTGCAGCACTGCTCCCCATCCAACCTGACAGAGATTGAGAGGATCTGCAAAGAAGAATGGGAGAAACTCCCCAAATACAGGTGTGCCAAGCTTGAAGCATCATACCCAATAAGACTCGAGGCTGTAATCTCTGCCAAAGGTGCTTTAACAAACTGCTGAGTAAAGGGTATGAATACTTATGGAAATGTGATATTTCCGGGGGGGGGGGTTTAATATAAATTTGCACACATTTCTAAAATCCTGTTTTTACTTTGTCATTATGGGGTAGCCTGATGAGAAGAAAAAAAACATTTAATCAATTATAGAATAAGGCTGTAATGTAAAAATATTTGGAAAAAGTCAAGGGGACTGAATACTTTCTGAATGCACTGTATATCTCAGAAAGGCAAATGACGTTGGTGAGGTTGGGGGAAGGTATATCTTGTGACTACTTCTGACGCAAGTCTAGCAGATACAGTAGAACTGTGTCCCAAATCGTACCCCATTCACTATTTAGTACACTACTTTTGACCAGGGCCCATTGAGGCTCTTGTCAAAGGTATAGGATTTCATTTGGAACGCAGACACGATCATACAGAATGCAGATGCCCTTTCCAGAGCATCCAATAAATCTGTGTTCTCTGCGTCTTGTACAGACGTTCCTCTGCCTGAGGACTATCACATGCCATGGTCCTAGACGCTCCTACCCATGCTCACAAATATCACAGGGAACCCGATCCAGTGAGACAGACCGACCGTCGGGGTGCTGTGGTTATTTTGGATTTGATATTAACCATGTTGAGAATGTGTTCCCATTCCATGCTGTAAGGGTTAGGGTTAGGGACTCTGAGTTGACTTTACACCCCATGGCCACCAGACACAGACAATACACTAATAGACTAATGTAGTCTCCTCACTTTCTAATGTAGTCTCCACACTTTCTAATGTAGTCTCCCGGCATTCTAATGTAGTCTCCTCGCTTTCGAATGTAGTCTCCTCGCTTTCTAATGTAGTCTCTAATATAGTCTCCTCGCTTTCTAATGTAGTCTCTAATGTAGTCTCCTCACTTTCCAATGTAGTCTCCTCACTTTCTAATGTAGTCTCCTCACTTTCTAATGTAGTCTCCTCACTTTCCAATGTAGTCTCCTTACTTTCCAATGTAGTCTCCTCACTTTCTAATGTAGTCTCCTCACTTTCTAATGTAGTCTCCTCACTTTCTAATGCAGTCTCCTCACTTTCTGGTGCAAATCGGTTACAATCTTAGAGACTGAAGTTAACTTGTCCATTCCACACTGATATCATGCATAATGGAAAATAACTTTCATTGCATCCTCCAAAGCTAGAGCTGAATTTATTGCTACTGTACACCCTACACCCTTAGAAAAAAAGGGTTATTCGGCTATAACAATTTTGGGTTCCATGTAGAACCCTCTGTGGAAAGGGTCCTACTTGGAACCCAATAGCACCTTTTTGTAATGTGTACTGTGGGGTTCAATCAAAGTTTTGACAGGTTATAACAGCGTTTCCCAAACTCTGTCCTCAGGACCCCAAGGGGTGAATGTTTAGGTTTTTGCCCTAGCACTACACAGTTGATTCACATGATCAAAGCTTGATGATGAGTTAATTATATGAATCAGCTGTGTAGCACTAGAGCAAAAACCAAAACGTGCTCCCCTTGGTGTCCCGAGGAACGAGTTTGGGAAAACCTGTGTTATAATGTCACCTGGATTCCTTGCAGTAAACTAAGAGGAGGGTGTTCATCATTTAATTATGTAGAAGCAGTAATTTTGAAGTAGCAAGTTGACTTTGAAAAGGTAAAAGAGGAGATTTGACTTTCAGGATCCAGTCAAGGTAAAAGTTCTAATACAGAGCTTTGGGGTTCAAGTGGTCATGTGAACATGCAAAAGGCCTGATAGTAAAAAGGCAAGTAACTAAAAAAGCCAAGGCCAATAGCATGTTGTTAGAGCATGTCTTTAAAAGGCATGGCTCAAAGGCACAAATTATTCTACTGAATCTCAACATTATATAGTCATTCTGAATGACCTATACATGCATCATCACAGACAGTGGTCCATATGAACCTGAGACAACTTTCAATTGAACAGTGAGGCATCGGCTACTTTGGGTACAGAGTGAAATTCAACAGTCTAGCAAGTTCAAGATTGGATTGTCAGTTCCCGAGGCCTATAATTCTGTGTCCTGACATTTGATACATAGATCAATGGGAAAATGTGTCATGTGTAGACCTTTACTTCAGAACGTTTTAAGTTATGTGTAAGTAATTAAGCAGGCTAATCATATTATGATTATTCTATTCGAGAATATATGAGGATGTGGTGGTCGTCGATCTTGTTCGTCGTCAGGCATCTGGCTGGCCCCCTATATGTCCAAACCCCTATTTGCATTGGGGAAACTATGCTACTGTGTGACTGTGTGTGCTGCCATCATTACATTTATGTAATAGTGGTAGAGAGTCTAAAGTAACTTTACAGGACTTCAACCACATGATGTGCACACTCAAGGGGAAGTAAGTTGGTTTTCTAGTCAAAGCACTGTATGTGTGAATGTATGAGTAAATGTATGTGTGAATGTATGGGTGAATGTATGAGTAAATGTATGGAGGGATACAACAAAGCAAGTTGAAATGTGTATAATAACATGTTTACTATACATTCAAATATATACATATAATTGTAATAATTCGGATGTTGCTGTGAGGTGTGACCAATGTACAAAATAAAATGCATTTTAAAACGTCTCTCTGGTCTCTGCATCATGTCTAGAATCAAGACAGACAAACCCATGCACCAGGGAGGAGTCAAGACTTTCATTTTTACAATTCCCATTCCAGCATGATCACTTCCGTTATTTTTCAGAATGCTCATTCATTGGTCCGGTGCTTGACCGCTTGTCACTGCACTTGTTCATTTGCGTGCCCATCCTAAAGTCATGGATTAGGCCGTTGTCTGTTTGTTCACCAAAATTGGTTCAAATACAGCGCAGTTACGACAGTGAGTGGACTTTATTGAGGTATAGCAGGTACATCGTCATCATAGGTGAGAAATCTCTATAATTTATAACTGCATCTTGTCATGTTTCTGTAATAACCAATATGATCAATACATGTGTTTTTATTGCGTCGGTGGTTGGGTTATAGCCTATGTGTAATTATATTTTAATAGCCTACAGCAATAGTAAAATCCAACTTAATATCAAGATAATTATATATTTGTATTATAAGTAGGCCTATAATATTCATGGTTTATCAATATAAATATTTTTAAGGCGCATTTAGCCGATCGTATGAATTTAATTCCAGTATTCTGCCTGCCTTTCACGTAATCTTTTAGTGATTGGGAGTTGACTCTTTTTACTGACTCGGATCTTTTCGACTCGTTCAGTCAAATGAATGAATATTTCGACTCATTTCATTCATTTGAGTCAGTAGGCCTAATGCCCAGAGCACGCAGGAACCCCTATCGGCGAACGATGAACTAAAAACTCGAAAGAATCATGATTCTACAAGCCATCTCGTTCACCATAGGGGGCTTATTGGAGCTGTCATATGTGACAGAAATTTTGAAAACTGTGCTTCAAGCAATGTACATTTGTGATTGCTAGGCATATAAATACGATGATTTATTAATACATTTGAAACGAGGTCTAGTTGCGGCCGCAACCGGACTAGATTAAGAACGACTCTTGGCAGAATATAACTGTTTGACAGCCGCGGGGGAGATTAGCCAATGTCCTTCTTCTTGAAAGTTTTATGGCAGACTACACCTACTGATTAATGTAAGAACAAATATTCCATGGGGGGACGATAAATCAAACAACCTCCCCACTCCTTCAGTCACAGTTGAAATCACATCCATACACAGCCTCAGGTGCCTGGTAGGACCGAGCATTCATCGACAGAATTCCTTGTAATGCCTCTGCAGAAAAATCCACGAGTCCCCCCCAAAAATGCTCAGCCGCATTCACAATGCCTATTTTCTCCAGTGCGCTGTGCAGTTGATAAACAAAGTAATAAACGCTACAAAGTCCACCTTCTTAACATACAACATGTCAGGATCCCTCTGTTGACAAGAGACATCATCTAGTGTCTTTACTCCTACTACCATTACTTCTTCACTTCTTTCTGCCACTCTTCTCACCGCCTCTGACCAGGACACATTCTGGTCAGCCCTTATTCTTGCCGCATCCGTTTCCTTCACCCTGCCTAACAGGACACGTCAGGAATTCGGGTGCATGTTCACAAACCACAATTGCAGCATTTAGGCTCAGCAGGCAAATAATACTCCTCCCGTCTACATACACTTGACACATAATCAAGTAATTTACATTTGTCACACTGCATGGGTCTGTATACTGCAAGATTTTGCTCCAACTGATCAATTAGCTCAGTTGGTCAGGTGTGGTGCACACCTCTGGGCGGTATACTGTATTTTCCGATATACCAGTATTGATGCAAGGAGCGGTTTAACTTATTACTTTACCTTCGATAATGGCATTTGAATGTTTGGTTTGCTAAATGTGATACGATATGTGTAACGTCGATTTAGTTTACTTCACTTCTTGAGTAATCTCTCTCCGCTCTCACTCTCCATGCCGCTTTCCACACAGACCTAGCCCAGCCCCTGTCACTCAAGGAGCGCGTGGTTGTTCCTCGACCACTACTAGCCCCTGTCACTCAAGGAGCGCGTGGTTGTTCCTCGACCACTACTAGACCAGCCCCTGTCACTCAAGGAGCGCGTGGTTGTTCCTCGACCACTACTAGCCCCTGTCACTCAAGGAGCGCGTGGTTGTTCCTCGACCACTACTAGACCAGCCCCTGTCACTCAAGGAGCGCGTGGTTGTTCCTTGAGCACTACTAGACACTTGCATTCGGTCTGCATGGTCAATGCAACACATGTATCAGTGTTGATAAACAACGATGCTGTTTTCACTTTGCTTCTTAATATAAATTCACTAGTGTTCTTTTATGACACTATTCATTTGTGTTTCTTACACCTGCAAACAGCTAATTAGCAAATTGTGCCTAAATCTTGTTAGCCGCTAATGGTAATCGCTAGTTAGCTGGCTGGTTTGGCTGGCTAACGTTAGTTAGTTAGCTAGCTAATAAATGTACTGAGTAAGAGCAAACGTAGTTGGCTATACAGCCTGATAATACCAGTGATGGTGTAGACCTAAATGAGCATGTTGTTTGTGTAACAGTATCTTCAAAATCAAAGAGTAATATGCGAAGCATGAATTTGTACACTACATGAAGTAGTTTAGGGAAAATATTCAATGTAGACAAAGATTATAGGCTACCCTAGGAAACACTTATCAACGCTGCTTCCTACCTTGTCACAATTAACTCCTCCCTGGTATTTTCATTCGTTGTTATGTCAAAGTGCCCACTATATATTCTAACTATATAATTACAATTATCATAATCCATTATTCCAACAGTTAACACAAGTGTTTTGCTCTAAATCGCAAATCAAATTTCAATTGCAACATTTGGTTAAAAATAAGGCCTAGATTGTTTGTCCATATCGTCTATGTGGCAGAAATGGATGTAAATGCTGAAAATGATTTTTGGTTGAAGTTGAAATGTATAAAACAATCAGAATGGAGAAAGACCTTCTAGCCCGAAGTCCAGCGCGCTATTGACTGTACCGCAAAAGCATGCTCGAGCGGCAGAGTCGATATCCGCGCTTATAAACCCAGGGTCGTTACAATATAAACATTTTATTTTCAAAAACATAAAATACTGTGATATGACATTTTGGCCATATCGCCCAGTCCTACCTGACTAACTGAGCTAATGTATTTGTTCAGTGGTTGCCTAAATTCAACACACCTGCATGGTCTTCCAGGTCAGTTAACTCAAAAACATGAAGTGCCTGCGGCACTCCAGGACCAGGGTTGCCTACGGCACTCCAGGACCAGGGTTGCCTACCCCTGCAATAGGCTATCGTTCGAGAACTGCAGCAGCCACACAAACGATTCGCTCTTGAGTTCGAGTGTTAAGCAGAAGGTTGTGTATGTTTTGGTTCTACAAAGCTGTGTCCAATAACATTTAATAATCAAATGATTGCATTAATAATTTGTCAGTTATTTTCCTTCTCTATGATGCCTGTAACATGGTTTTTCTGCTGTGCACATGATGGACTGTTGGTTGTCGTCTCTTGGAGCCGCTGAACCGGATAATCGCGTATTAATCCTGCTTTGAATTAATTGCGGCCAGGCCGGCCAGCAGGTCAAACGAACGACTAAAATGAACGAGTCACTCGGAGAAAATAATTTTGACTCTCGAATCAGTGAAAAGAGTCGTTCAAAAAGAACGAATCGTTTGCGAATTTCACATCAATATTGTATTTGTGCAAGTCACTGTCCAGCTGGCAAGCGCTGCTGCCGACGTTGTCAATTTCAGTATAGGTTAATTAAAGCTATGCTGTCTTGACTTTCACAATCGTGACAATCGCATGTTTGTCATGTTCTGCAAATATTTTTTACCTCCTATTACTGCTTCCCCTTTCTAAACAGCAGCCTGCTATGGTAGGCTATATATGTCTTCCCCATGGTGTCTCCACGATTCAGGAATTTAATCTCACAAAATCTTGGGAATGGTGTTAAAAGAATTGCATTTGTTACTGATCTGTTGATAAGATTGGTGGTAGATGAAGGAGAGTTTAGGCCACACAGTACCGGGATAATTGTTATAGGAGTGCATGTTGTGCAAACAGCATTGGTCTGTTGCAACTTGCAATAAGAAAACAACGTCAATTGATTAATATTCTCGCATTATAGCCTACAAATATACATTGGAACATTGCTTCACCTTCACCATCTGGTGTGGACACTGTAACATGGTTGTGTGACGTGTGTGACTTCCTGTCTTTCCGTGACATGACTCTGATGTTGTGACCTTTTGTAACATAGGCTTCTGGTAACCAGACTCAGGTCTATTTGGGGGTCAGAACCCCTCCCAGGACATTGTGCTCTTCCCAAAACAAACATAAAACCAAACCTTTATTAATTAGTGTGTTGACATTATTCATAAAGCATTTTTTGTTGTTGTATCAGGACCCGTATCCACAAAGCGTCTCAGAGTGCTGATCTAGGATCAGGTCCCCATCTGTCCATATCATTTGATTCTTTATGATCTAAAAGGCAATACTGATCATAGATCAGCACTCCTACTCTGAAGATGCCTTGTGGATACGGGCCCAGGCCTCTGGAACTCTGCCCCGTTATTAACTCATGTTGGGTCTTATGCTGATCTCTGCAGATTAGGAAGCCAGTCAAGATCTCCACATTCACCTTCATTCACATAGATAACCTGGTCCTCCATAGCACACTGCAGAATGGGATCCAGACAGGGTGATATACCAGGTAATACATGATGAACATCCTCCTTCATTGATCACGTGTGATACACATCATCAAAGATGAAAGCAAATAGAATTGATGACTAGTACCATTTATTTGATTCCCAACACAATAAGATAGTAAATGTGATGGTGTGCTTCTTCATTTGACACACAAACGGTCCACTAGCGGTCAAATAAATTAGGTGAGGTCATTAAATGTTGCTCTAATGTTTCTCTTACCATTGTCTTCAATTCCAGCACTGGAGTCTGGTGTATCTGGGGGATTCTTTGGGGGGTTCTCGTCCCCCATTGGTATGTCCAGACGAGCCTTTAGCTATGACGAGGCCCTGGACGCTCCCATGCACTCCCCTCCCCCTGACATGTGTGTCAACAACCCATGGAAGGACCCTCTCATCCCACAGAGGAAGTTCAAGAGGATTGTTGAGGTACAGAACCTAAATATCTCCTAGTTATCTATCCTGTTACTACATACAGTATAGAAGTTTATAGTTGTGTAATAGTACTTGTTGTGTAACGGCAACTGTAACGCTCAATGTCCAACCTGGCCGAGGTTATCACTGTAGAGTTTAATGAACCGTGGCTGGAAGAGTGACCACCCATAAAGCACGTAGTATTGTGTTCATATTAAACCCATTGGCCTGTTGTTATGTCCAGGAGGACGAGAGTGGCACTGGGAAGACACTGAACTTGTCTGCCAGTCAGTTTAACGTGGCAACAACAGCAGCACCGGTCAAGTCCCCTGTCCCCGTGGTCAAGGCCAAAGCCTCCTCGCTCATGAACACACTCATGATCAGTAAGTAGGAAAACAAACAAACTCACATTGTCAAATTTACAATGTATCTACACATCCAACATCGTTCAAAACACTGCTGCTACTCCGGTGGCCATTAGTCCGGTGGCCGTTTGATTAATTGTTCAGCAGTCTTATGGCTTGGGGGTAGAAGCTGCTAAGGAGCCTTTTGGTCCTAGACTTGGCGCTCCGGTACCGCTTGCCTTGCGGTAACATGTTAACATAGTGAGATACCTGTCAACTTTACAAAGTAACTAGACATCCAACATGCTAACACAGTAAGACATCCCAAATCCTGATGCACTCTGATCATACTATATGGAATATTGTAGAAATATCAGAATAGATGGTATACAGTTGAAGTCGGAAGTTTACATACACCTTAGCCAAATACATTTAAACTCAGTTTTTCACAATTACTGACATTTAATCCAAGTAATAAATTCCCTGTCTTAGGTCTTAGTTGGGATCACCACTTTATTTTAAGAATGTGAAATTATTGAGAATTATTTATTTTATCACATTATTTTTTTTATCACATTCCCAGTGGTTCAGAAATGTACATACACTCAATTAGTATTTGGTAGCATTTCCTTTAAATTGTTTAACTTGGATCAAACATTTCGAGTAGCCTTCCACAAGCTTCCCACAATAAGTTGGGTGAATTTTGGCCCATTCCTCCTGACAGAGCTGGTGTAACTGAGTCAGGTTTGTAGGCCTCCTTGCTCGCACACGATTTTTCAGTTCTGCCCACAAATCTTCTATAGGATTGAGGTCAGGGCTTTGTGATGGCCACTCCAATACCTTGACTTTGTTGTCCTTAAGCCATTTTGCCACAACTTTGGAAGTATGCTTGGGGTCATTGTCCATTTGGAAGACCCATTTGTGACCAAGCTTTAACTTCCTGACTGATGTCTTGAGATGTTGCTTCAATATATCCACATAATTTTCCTTTCCTCATGATGCCATCTATTTTGTGAAGTGCACCAGTCCCTCCTGCAACAAAGCACACCCACAACATGATGCTGCCACCCCCGTGCTTCACGGTTGGGATGATGTTCTTCGGCTTGCAAGCCTCCCCCTTTTCCTCCAAACATAACGATGGTCATTATGGCCAAACAGTTCTATTTTTGTTTCATCAGACCAGAGGACATTTCTCCAAAAAGTACGATCTTTGTCCCCATGTGCATTTGCAAACCGTAGTCTGTCTTTTTAATGGCGGTTTTGTAATAGTGGCTTCTTCCTTGCTGAGCGTCCTTTCAGGTTATGTCAATATAGGACTTGTTTTACTGTGGATATAGATACTTTTGTACCTATTTCCTCCAGCATCTTCACAAGGTCCTTTGCTGTTGTTCTGGGATTGATTTTGCACTTTTGCACCAAAGTACGTTCATCTCTAGGAGAGAACGCGTCTCCTTTCTGAGCGGTATGACGGCTGCTTGTTCCCATGGTGTTTATACTTGCATACTATTGTTTGTACAGATGAGCGTGGTACCTTCAGGCACTTGAAAATTGCTCCCAAGGATGAACCAGACTTGTGGTGGTCTACAATTCTTTTTGGTTGATTTGTTTTGATTTTCCCATGACGTCAAGCAAAGAGACACTGAGTTTGAAGGTAGGCCTTGAAATACATCCACAGCTACACCTCCAATTGACTCAAATGATGATGATGTCAATTAGCCAATCAGAAGCTTCTAAAGCCATGACATCATTTTCTGGAGTTGTCCAAACTGTTTAAAGGCACAGTCAACTTAGTGTATGTAAACTTCTGACCCACTGGAATTGTGATACATTGAATTATAAGTAAAATAATCTGTCTGTAAACAATTGTCATGCACAAAGTAGATGTCCTAACCGACTTGCCAAAACTCTAGTTTGTTAACAAGAAATTTGTGGAGAAGTTGAAAAATGAGTTTTAATGACTCCAACCTAAGTGTATGTAAACTTCCGACTTCAACTGTATATATTGCACTGTATAGATCAGGGATGGGCAACTTGCGAATAATAGAATACCCAAGGTCTCTCAACTAGAAAACACACAGTCACTCAATTAGCCCATGTCAGCTACATTTTTTGAGATTGGTAAGTTAGTCTATTGGCCAGCTATTTAAACTTGTAGTAAGCATGGTCCAATGACTGACCGGAGTGGGGCCCATTGATCATCAATTTTCATATTAAACACAGCAAACATATACCTCCACCCTTTGGCAAAATGGGTAGAATTGCAGGAAATAAGCTGTAAAACTGAACATTCTTCTCTCCGCACCATGGCAAAATTCTTTGAATTGTATGAAATTAGTTATAAAATTACAAAATCTTCTCTCCACCCCATGGCAAAATGTGTAGAATAGCAGTAAATTAACCTTAAAACTACAATTTTTATCTTCACTGTCACGATGGGGGCCGCTAAAATGTTTTGCTCGCAGGGGGGTGGGGGGGAGTTTAGTTTTTGTTGTTGTCCCCACCCCCATCAAAGTTGCCCGTCCCTGCTCTAGATGATAGGAATGACATAGATAGATATATGGGATAGGATGGATGACATAATATCATTGCATTCAACATTGCTGCGCTAGACTAGTACACCACACTAGACTTGTATGTCCTACTGCTGACTGTGAACCCATCCCTGGTCCTTCAGAGCAGACCCAGGAGAGCCTCCAGAGGTTTGAGCTCCAGGCAGGGCTAACAGAAGCTGGCTACACCCCCCACAAGGGCCTCTCTGCAGAGGACACACGATTCCACCGCCTGGCTGAGGGGCAGATGCCTGTGAGTATGACAGGGACTGGAGGATTGACTGTTGGCACTGATACAAGATCAGCTTACCGTTGGAAAAAGCATATCCCAGTCCACTGGAGGGGTGGGCGGAGTGTAATGCTAAACCTTCCATCAATGCATAAGTTAATATCAGTTCAGACTCATGCTCTCTGACATACCATTTTGTATTCACTGATGACATTTGCATTTAAAGTTTATCAAAAGGTGGTCTATGATATGCAAGCTAGGTACTAAGGCAAGAAAATGATCAGAAGTTCTGTAAATGTATTTGAGAATTTGATCATAGCTGTTCTGCTATTGTTACTGTATGTTTCAATGCAGAACCAAAAAATGCTTGTGCGCGATTGAGAAAAACTGTAATGTTTGTAAATAGTTGGTGTAATTCCAGTCCTTTGATCAGTGCAGACTCATGCTATCTGAGTCATGCTACCTGACATACCATAGGTGGATGGGAGCAGAAGATAGTGTTATATAAGAGCAATCAATCTTGAAGAACTAGAAACATGCTCTCTCCCTCTAGAGTGTGCTTGGATATGTTTTTCTTTTTTTTAAAGACCAGTATAATATAAATCTTGAATGTAACCCTCGTGTGTGTGTCTGCCTGCCTGTGCAGTTGTTGTCTCTGTGGTGTATGATTAGGCTTGGGCCAGGGGTCAATGAGACTGTCCAAAGGTGTTGCATACAAGTGTCAACAGTTTGGATTCCATAGACCCATTTCCAGGCTGCATCATCAAAGAGGCTTGTTTATGTTGAAGTGAATACGACAACATCCAATTTCAGATGCAGATGGTTATCGTCTACTACAACATTGCAGATGTCATCATGGAATTGATTATCTAGCACACTAGCAAGCCAGCGAGGCAAGGTAAAATATCACAAACCGTGCTAGATAAAGCCAGAACAATAATATACTTGTTGAACATAGCTATAGCCACCAGTCTGGTTTATTTTCATAGTCATAACTTACACACTGTTAACTTTGATACGAGGAAGGGTGCGCATAGCTCGAATGTGCCGTTTGCTTGTAAACAAAAGACGTCTCTATAGAGCCAACCGATCGCATGCTATTCTTGAATTTCGACATATAGTATGTTACATATAAGCTTAGCTTCCCCTATTGCATGCAGCACCTATGCATATATACAGTACGTACTGAACTTGTACACATGTACATAAATAGAATACATTGCTTTAGAACATGACCTACCGCTTGCATGTAAATATCTGACTGGATAGAATCTCCAACAGTGGCCAAGGGTATATCGTCATGACTGCAAGGTGTCCCGATATCTTTTCCAACTGTCCATTATTTGGTTTTAATGCCCATTCTAGAATGCCCTTCTAGCCAATCAGAAACCAGTATTCAACAATGCTGTGGTATAATTAAGAAATAAGGCCTGAGGGTATATGGTATGAGGCCAATATACTGTACTATGGCTAAGGGCTGTTCTTATGCACAACGCCGTAGTATATTGGTCATATACCACAAATGCCTGAGGTGCCATATTGCTATTATAAACCGGCTACCAATGTAATTAGAACAGTAAACAGTAAACAGTAAACAAGTAGTTTTGCGTCATACCCGTGGTATATTTAAGCAATAAGGCACGAGGCGGTGTGGTTTATGGCCAATATACCACGGCTAAGGGCTGTTATGCACGACGCAACACGGTGTGCCTGGATACAGCCCGTAGCCATGTATATTGGCCATATACCACAAACCCCCGAGGTGCCTTATTGCTATTATAAACTGGTTACCAACGTAATTAGAACAGTAAAAATAAATGTTTTGTCCTTCCCTGTCAGCCAATCAGCATCCAGGAGCCAAACTACCCAGTTTATATTGACATGTAAAGTAATCCAATCAATCTGAATACTAAAACATTAAAATACATTTATCTAAAGTAGCAAGTAGAATTATAACCAACCCCGTTACATATATGAATTCAATCAATATCCACTCATGTTACACAGTCATTTTAGTATTGTAATCATAATCTATATTCAGTTATTTTATAGGTGAATGGTATCCACATATATGGTGGACTCATTTTCATCAACACATATAATGGCTCGACAATAGCTTATATACATTTTACCCTTTGTGTAAAATAAACACCACTAATAAAGTTTATGAAAATGCTACTGGATATAGAAATTGTCACCCACAATAAAGCAGGGCTATTTCCTTGTGTGATGTATTTGTTTTTTGATCATCTGATTTGTTGCCAGGTTCTCGATTCGATTTCGGGTTCTATGTTCTTTTGACACTTGTATTAAACCATAGCTAGTGCCGTATGTTCCACTGAGGTATAATAAGAATGAGTCTGTTCTAGAATTTATTTCTCTGTGCTTTGCATGTTGCCAGGCAACACCCTTAAAATGACATGATCGCCCATATTTTCCTGAAACAGCCAATCAGAACAAAGGGGATTTTTTTTCCGGTTTGTAGCTAACTTAGCTAGCTACACATCATTGTACCTCCGTCTCCGTGCTTTATTTGTCAATTAAACTTGAATACAAAATACGAATAATGGATAAAGTGACAGAGTGGATCGTACTGGAAAGTCAAAGGAATCTTCTCATGAAAAGGTATTTCATTAGATTTATGTTTCATTTTCCTTGACAATATCCTGTATGTCGAGGCCTAACGTTCGCTAAATTAACCTAACAGTAAAATAAACGGAGGCCTACCGTACGTTAGCAACAAAAACAAGCTGAAACGAAGGTCATTTAGCATACAGTATATACACAATGAATAGTCATATAGCTGATTGGGTACTAATTATTAATTCCTGTCTAACGTTATACCGGCAACAGAAACGGGGACACTTTGTGCTAGCGAACTAACGTTAGCTAACAAAACTACCGTAGCTTGCTAGCTAACGTTGTTTGGTGAGGTCCGGGTTAAACAAACAGTTTATCAGGCTAGAGCCAGTTTCTGCCAGTCTGGCCCTAGCGTGTGTTGACGAACCTTCGACTCCGTAGCACATCGATACAATATATACGACGTTTTTGTTGTTGTTAGTTTCAACAGCGCGTACAACCATATTTTCTCCTAATCAATGAGTGATTTATTGCAACTTGTAACAAGTAACGTTAAAATTGTTACTTTTGCTGCACATGTATGTGTACCCTGAGTATACAAAACATTATGAACACCTTCCTAATATTGAGTTTATAAGAACAGCCTCAATTCGTAGGGGCATGGACTCTACAAGGTGTAGAACGCATTTCACATTGATGTCGGCCCATGTTGACTACAATGCTTCCCACAGTTTGGGTGGTGGACCATTCTTGATACACACGGGAAACTGTTTTTAACCGATCTACGCCGATTTTGAAGTGGATTTAACAGGTGACATCAGTAAGGGATCATAGCGTTCACCTGGATTCACCTGGTCAGTCTGTTATGGAGTGTTCTTAATGTTTCGTATACTCAGCGTAGATAGTACATTTGATGTTTTCAGCATATCACAAACTGTTTCTCCGTATTGGTTTTTGATTTGGACAAGTTAAAGCCCCCGTGGTCCCGTGTGGCTCAGTTGGTAGAGCATGGCGCTTGCAACGCCAGGGTTGTGGGTTCATTCCCCACGGGGGGACCAGGATGAATATGTATGAACTTTCCAATTTGTAAGTCGCTCTAGATAAGAGCGTCTGTTAAATGTAAATGTAAAGCTGTGTTTTGACATTTGGCTATTTATCAAAATGTCTTGTCAACAGGAAGCAGTGACAGCATCATTTTCAACTTAAGTTTTAGGATTATAAATTGATCTTTCCAATGGTATTGTACTTAATCATGTAAAAACTGTGGAATGAGTCTGAAATCGCGCTGCAATTTATTTTATTTTATGATATACCAGAAATCACAATCGAGTTTGCCCTTCCTACTAAAAGGGTGTGCTCTATCAATGTCACATGGTCAGAGATTTACCCCCCTCCTGGGTCTTTGACAGGTTCATGGGTGTGACATAAACATGTGGTCCCTGACCAACCGTCTGGAGCCGTGGTCGACACCAGATTTGGATTCGACAGGCAGGGTTCCAAAAGGTTATGTTTCGGCCAGGTGCTGAAACCCTAGAGGAAACCCCTAGATAGAATGTTAGGAGCAGAGCAAACCAAGAGGGGACAGACAGTGCATCAGCCACATTGGAATGATGAGCAGTACAGTGAGCAGAACTCAAGAGCAAGGATTGCAACCTGGAGAACAGACAGAGAGAATGCAGGAGCATTGTACATACAGAGGTACGGGATATTCATCCCAATATTCCCCGACAGAATGGAGGATGATGAACATTGAGAATATCGTTCCAGAGATGGTAGTAACCAAAATCCACAGACTCAAAATGGTAAGATTGGAGCTTTTTCACTAGCCTATAGCATAGTTCTATGGACTATGGAATTAGCTGGGAAACTCTCTAGATTGCCTAATCTTCTGTGAATATTGCTACCTAGCTGGGGAACCATATTGGCAGGCTTATCCTGCTATGGATAATATGGGTAATAGGGATGTTTGTGACAGGTCTTGACGGTGATTTGGTTTCTTTCTGGGTGGGTGCAGGACAGGTGTTTTGCCTGTCTTGTTTGGCCTAGGAAGAACACTCCCTTTCTTGATGCGTTTGAGTTATACACATAATAAAAAATACTTGATATGCAGTGAGCTTCTAATTTTGGACTGATGGGAATGGGATCCCTGCGTAGAGAGGGTTATTAGAAGGCCATTTGTCTTTGTGCCGGTCCAGTGGAATTTGTAGCCTGTTGGCCCACCAGAGAATCTTCAATCCTTCTGTTCAGTGCCCCCTGAGTGGCTATCTCTCCCATTGACTGAGGTTAAGGGCAGTCAACGGTTTCCAATAACCCTTAGTTTGACACAGAAACAAATGGGGGGGGGGGGGACAGGCCAAACTGGGCTTTGGTTTGTGTGTTTGTGGCCAGCCATCATTTGACTCACCTCAATGTCACAATCCTGCTGTGTCTTCTTGTCATGTGTGTTGTCTGTAAATGTCTTGCAAAACACACACCTCTCTCTCCCTCATGGGCTGCAGACAGGGAGCTACTGAACAACATCTCTAAGCTGCATCTTTCTACCTCTTTGTCTCTGCAGAAGCTGAGAATGCCAAGCGGGGACTTCAAGGAGGACAGGCTTTCGACATCAGCACAATCCACCCCTTGTGGCACCCCTTCCGGGACCCCCTCCGTTACCCCCAGCGTCAGTCCCCACGCCTCACCGATACTCAACCGCAGGTATGTAGTAGAATAGAATTTCTCCACTGATACTCAACCCCAAGTATGTAGTACAATAGAACTTCTCCACTGATACTCAACCCAAGTATGTAGTAGAATAGAACTTCTCCACTTTCCTCAGAATAAGCAATAGATGCAAAGATAAGTTTCAGATGGCACTTTTGTGTACAACTGTTCCATGTCTCTAATATCGTTAATGTGTGTGGGGGCACAGGAGCTGGTTCAACAGCCTGAGTCCAGCACCGTTTCTCACCACACCGGAGCTCGGCAGTCCTAACTTCAGCCCAGAAATGGGAGGCAATGAGGGAGGAGGAGCAGGAGGGGAGAGGTGGAGCTTCTTTGGAACTTCTCGCCCAGTAGTACAGAAGTCCTCTACTGACCCTGGTTCAGAAACCAACACAGGTGAGAAATCAGTCCCTCAGGAGTCTCTATTATTATGAATGGTGGCTGAGCTGTCATTGTGGACTTTGTGTTCCCGAGAGAGAATGCTTTTAAAAATAACTTGGAATGTAATGGATGTTGCCGTTTTTGCTATATTGATTATATACCTTTCTGTCAGTTGAGTAACATTCTTGTCTCCTCTGCTGTCCCTCAGGCTTCACACTACAGTCGTACTTTGGCGTGCCAAAGTCCAACACCATGGAAGGCATTAAGACCCAGGTCAACCTCATGGTGGATGACCCCGCCAAGTTCAACCCCCCCAAGATCGAGATCAGCGGCATCGAGGGCAAGAGACCCCCCCAGACTCGCCCACACAAACTCAAACCCCGGGACATGAACGTCCTGACACCGTCAGGATTCTGATACCCCCAGGAGCCCCTTCTCCTGAATTCTACCGACCCTCGCCCCCCGTCGCCCCCTGTCGGCCAGTAGCTGGTCTACTACCCTCCTCTGTCTTCTCGGCCTCTATGGAAGCCCTGAGACGGAGAAAATGGAGAAGCTACAGAACTTTCCCCCTATTCCCTAAACCTTACTGTTCTACCTGACCCTATTCCTGCTGATGGTGAACCTACTATAGACATCTCCCTCTTTAGGGCCAACCCTCCTTGGTCCAATTAAAGCACCAAATGGAGTATTTCCAACCACCTCGCCTCAAGAGGGTCACTTCTTCAGTTTCTGGGTGCTTTGGCATATGGTGCCCGGTTGCCATTGTCGTCTGCGATGTCATGAGGTTGAAATGGTGGTTTTGATGTCTCATGAGTCACTGAATCAGTACCTGGGCTTGAGGAGACCGTGATGTCTCATGAGTCACTGAACCAGTACCTGGGCTTGAGGAGACCCTGAATATGACGAGATCTTCTCTGACGCTCAGGATCCTTCAAGTCAAAGTCCCATTAACCGGCTCTGCAAATGTTATGTCAAAATACATTCTGTACTCACCACAATATGGCGTTTCGCAGAGCAACTATCGTCGTTACTGCCGTTACGCATGGCGTTTACCTCCTAAAAATGTGTTTCGGGATACTGTACTGCTGCTGGATCAGCCGACCTGTGTGTGGCAGTAATGAGTCATTGGATTTGGCGCATGCGCATTTGGTCAAAAACTATTATTTTTTACCTTTTTTGAAAGTACATACTGTGCGTAACGGAAGGATGGAGATAGTTGCTCTGTGAAACGTGATATTGTGGTGAGTACTGAATGTATTTTGACATAACATTTGCAGAGCCAGTTAATGGGACTTTGAATTGAAGGATCCCGGGCGTCAGAGGAGATGTTGTCATATTGTCTCCTTAAGCAGAGGTACTGGTTCAATCAGTTCCCTGCTCTGACTGACAAAAACCGCCATGGTTCATTATATTGAACTCCCTCTCGCTAAAAGCACTACAGCCCCCAGCCAATGCAATTTCACTCTAGACTCCATCACCTCTGACAGTCTTATGCTTTTGTAGTTTGATAGTTTTGTATAGTTATTTTGGGGGGGGAGCAGTGAGTGTGGTATTACTGATGTTGTGCCTAAGCTTGCTTCTGACGTCTGCCATATCAGTTGACTTTTTATTTGACAGTCTTAGTACTATTACTTAAGTTAGTTATTGGATGAGAGCGTGGCTACTGCTAACCTGGAATTTAAAAAAATAAATAATAAAAATCCAGATATTATGTTATTGCTATTAAATGGTGTGTTATGATATTTCCATATACAAGTCTGTAATGCTTTAAGAATATATTGATATGAAGGCCTATGCATTGAAGTAGTCATTTGAAATGTGTTTTTTATATTAACTATTACTTTAGAATCAATGCTGTTTTTGCAAGATGTTTATGAATTCCAATAGTTCGTTGCACAAGGGATCGCTTTTCCCACTGAATTCAGCTGTAAATAAACTCAACACAAACGAAATGACTCCCATGTTTCTGGTCTGAATGTTATTTCTCTTAAAGGTTAACTCTAAAGGGCCGGGAAGACCCCTCCCCACCATATAAAAGGACAGGGCATAGTTTGTTTATGAAACAGCTTCAGTCGATTTAAAGATTAACATTTTGGGGGGGGAATGGGGTTGCTAACGAGTGTATTTTATGTTGCATGATTGTCTAACATCCCACACTCTTAAAATCCTCCACTAGGGTGTGCTGTTTGGTTAAGTATTTAAGCTGTGAAACTTTTGCTGATTTGACACTTGGACGCTAGATGGCACAAGGCTCAGAGTGAAATTATGAGTAGTGCAAAGATATACAGTGCCTTCATATGTATTCACAGCCCTGAATCAATACTTTGTAGAAGCACCTTTGGCAGTGATTCATTACAACTGAGTGTTTCTGGATAAGTGTCTTAAGAGCTTTCCACACCTGGATTGTGGCACATTTTCCCATTTATTATTTTCAAAATTCTTCAAGCTCTGTGAAATTGTTTTTTAATCATTGCTAGACAACCATTTTCAGATCTTGCCATAGATTTAAGTCAAACCTGTAACTTGGCCACTCAGAAGGTTCACTGTCTTCTTGGTAAGCAACTCCAGTATAGATTTGGCCTTGTGTTTGGTGGAAAGCAGACAACTAGGTTTTCCTCTAGTTGGCTCCATTTAGTTATTTTTTTTTAATCCTGAAAAGCTCCCCAGTGCTTAATGATTAAAAGCATACCCATAACATGATGCAGGCCACCACTATGCTTGAAAATATGGAGAGTGGTGCTCAGTAATCTATTGTATTTGCCATAAACAATACACTATTCAGGACAAAAAGTTGATTCCTTTGCCACATTTTTTGCATGTTTCGGAATATTTTTATTCTGTACAGCAGAGTTCTTCAACCCTGAGATTTACCTTCCTGGAGATTTACCTTCAACTAGCTGATTATTAGAATCGGGTGTGCTAGATTAGGGTTGGAGCAAAAACCTACAGGGCAATTAGGTTAGTATTGTGGAGTAACTACAATGTTGTTGATCCAGCACGGCTGGCCCTTAAATGTACACGGAGAGCCAACATTAATAATAGACATGTCAGTCTATCAGGACTCAAAGTGGAGGAGAGATTGACTTCGTCACTGCTTGTCTTTGTAAGTGGTGAATGCACCGAGCTGTCTGTTTAAACTACTCGGACACCCATTGATACCCCACAAGACATGCCACCAGAGGTCTTCACAATCCCCAATTCCAGAACAGACTACGGGAGGTGCACAATACTACATAGAGCCATGACTACATGGAGCTCTATTCCACCTCAGATAACTGATGCAAGCTGTAGAATCAGATAACAGATTAAAATACACCTTATGGAACAGCGGGGACTGTGAAGAGACACACGCATACGCACACCAGTGCTAGCACACGCAGTCTACACACACGTGCATTGTAATGTTGTATAGTGGTATATATTTTGTGTTGTGGTGTGACAGTGTTATTTTATGTAATGTTTTATCTTTTGTTTTATGTGTAATGTAAGTGTCTTAACGTGTTTGGACCCCAGGAAGAGTAGCTGCTGCCTTGGCAGGAACTAATGGGGATCCATAATAAACCCCAGGAAGAGTAGCTGCTGCCTTGGCAGGAACTAATGGGGATCCATAATAAACCCCAGGAAGAGTAGCTGCTGCCTTGGCAGGAACTAATGGGGATCCATAATAAACCCCAGGAAGAGTAGCTGCTGCCTTGGCAGAAACTAATGGGGATCCATAATAAATACAAACTGACTCAAGACACTTCAGCTTTTAATTTTGTATTAATTTGTAAAAAATTATAAAAACATAATTCCACTTTGACATTATGGGGTATTGTGACAGCCATTACAATAGTTAGATAGGATGCTGCATTTCCAGCATAGTTGTCTCAATATTTATTTGAAGGGCAAAACCAACACTTTACCCATTAGGCTTTCTGATCATTCACCTGCAATGGCGAGTCAAAGTGTGCCAATGCACCAGTCTGACAGGGGCACACCTTCCCTTAGTCTGTTTCCTGGTGATAAAGGGCAGAATCCATTTCTTCCTCGGCCTGACTGACATGAGCTATTCTATGTTTACAATCCTGATCAATCTCTCACCAGTTACTGACAGGCTCTGTGTGTCAACAGTAATAATTTATGCTTGCTCATCCAGGCAGAAACACCCCTGTAAGACAGGCTATTGCAATGGTTCCCAACAAGGGGTACTAGGACCCCTGGGTTGTAAACTCAGCAAAAAAAGAAACGTCCCTTTTTCAGGACCCTGTCTTTCAAAGATAATTTCACAGGTTGCCTCAGGAATGCTGGTCCATCCTGCCACATGGAATCTTCCTGGAGGTCTTCTGGGGCTGCCCCTCTTGTTATGATGTCAGCACTGTTCAGGCCTCCTGGGATCCACCACCAGTCTTCTACGGATGTGGATTTCTGGATCTCTCCAACTCTATTCGCAAAGAAAGTTTGATATCCATAGCTGTCTCTCCCAACACAGTTTGACTGTCCAGTAGATGGAGCCATCGTTCAATTTCTATTCGACTGTGCTTTTCAACGTACTTTCGAAGTCGTGCTGCATAGACAGCACCGCAGATTTCAGCTTTACTGGTTCTCCCTTTTGGTCCAATGGTGTGAGCTTTGCTTTGGATTCAACCAGTCTGACTTTGATGCCTTGCTGGGTCTCCCATCTTAAGTACACTACGGCTCCATAGCTCTTGTCACTTCCATCAGAGAATGTTATTCCCCAAGGTTTTCCAATCCAGTTGACTGGTGTGAGGCTTCTGTGAAAGGTGATTTGGCCAAGACGTGTCTATTCCTCAAAGAATTGGATGGCTTCTTCCCTCAAATTTTCAGACAAAGGTTTGTCCCAAGTGTCTCGGGTCAGAGTTTTGCCTCCAACTTCCTGAAACGCCTTTCTGACAAGAATGGCGCCCTTTTGTTTGGCAGGTGTGACGAGGCCTATTGGGTCATACAGGCTAGCTACCTGGCTCAGCAGTTCTCTCCTCGTCAGTGGGTTTGGAGTTTTCCCTCTCACCTCTTCATCAAGGAGATTTTAGCCGACTCTCATTTTCTTTTTCCTCTTTGAGAAATTGATTGAAGTCATGAGGTACAGTTTATCCTCCTCAACAAGGTATCCAACTCCAAGGGCTTTATTGTCTGCTTCCCTCATTTGGTTTGGGAGAATGAGTGCTGTGCTTGACTGCGCTCCTTGTTCTCCTGGTACGATCTCCTGCCTCCCACTTTGATCTGACCGGACCCAGGGCTTGAGGACGAAGCCGCCTGCCTTCAGGATCTCTTCAACCCTTTTGGTGTTCTGGTCCAGCTTTTGCAAGTCATTATGGGAAGTCAGGATGTCATCGACATAGGTATCTTCTTCAAGGATCCTACGTTCCTCCTCCAGGTGAGCAAACATGGGCAGTTTGCCTGTCTCTCTCATAGCCAATTGCGCAATGCACCCTGCTGGTCGATCGCCAATGTTGACTCTGGTGATCGCATACTCTTCAATCTCTTCCTCCTCAGTGTCTCTCCAGAGAAATCTGTGAAGGTGCATCTCCAGGTCTTCCAACCACACAGAATTGTACATTTTCTTAATGTCGCCGAGGGCAGCATGGACGCCTCTCCTGAACCTGAGTAGTACTGCTCGGATGGGACTGAGGACATCAGGCCCTTTCAGCAGAAGGTCATTCATGCTGACCCCTCTAAACTTCTGGCTGCTGTTCCATACCAGTCGCACAGGTGTTGTGAGAGAGTGCGGGTTTGCCGCCACCAAGTGGCTGACATACCATACTGGCCCCTTCCAGCTGGCAATGAGCTCTTTGGTGAGTTTCTTCGCTGCTCTTCTCTCCACCATTTCATGGACTTGAGCTGTGTATGCTATTCTCCACTCTGGCTCTTTTTTGAGTTGCTTTTCTGTTCTCAAGATGGTGGCTTCCACCCCACTCCTGTTGTCAGGAAGGGAACTTGGATCTTGAATCCAGGGGTATTTTGTGTCCCAGTGGGGTTCATCACTGTGAGCATCTGCTTTGATGTAGGTGAGGCCTTTCCTTATGATCTCCAGCTCTCTTTCCTCACCCAGAGTCATTTCTTTGCCTCCTGGTTGACAGTTGCCGCACCGGCGTCCTCCACACTTTGGGTCGCAAGCTGCTCCAATGCTGTCCCATTTCCACCAATCCAAGAACTCTCTGCGAGCAACTGTGCCTTTGGTTTCAGCTGTGAACAGCTTAGCTATCTCTTGATACTTGACAGCGGTTGCTCTCATGGATCAAGCAAAGTGTGTTTCAGACCTGTGTGCGGCTATATCCACTTCTTCAAACAGATCTGGATGTGCTCCACCAACAGTCTTTCCTAGCGGGCCTTCCCACAAGACAAGGTCTCCAATCACCTTCACTCTTTGCGGAGCAAGTCTTCCTTCGCGGTGGCTTATCAGTAGCTCAATACTCTCCGGTCTGCTCAGATCTCCTAGATTGACTTTTGGGAAGAACTTCTTGAGTTGCTCAGGTTTGATGACTCTGTGGATATTGGCAATTTCATTCAAACCATAGCAGATAAGCTCATGAGCTCTTTCCGTGCCTATGGGCGTTTTGACCCTCACTCTAAGGAGATATCTTCTGGTTCTAACCTTGGTGGTCAGAGATTTACCCCCCTCCTGGGTCTTTGACAGGTTCATGGGTGTGACATAAACATGTGGTCCCTGACCAACCGTCTGGAGCCGTGGTCGACACCAGATTTGGATTCGACAGGCAGGGTTCCAAAAGGTTATGTTTCGGCCAGGTGCTGAAACCCTAGAGGAAACCCCTAGATAGAATGTTAGGAGCAGAGCAAACCAAGAGGGGACAGACAGTGCATCAGCCACATTGGAATGATGAGCAGTACAGTGAGCAGAACTCAAGAGCAAGGATTGCAACCTGGAGAACAGACAGAGAGAATGCAGGAGCATTGTACATACAGAGGTACGGGATATTCATCCCAATATTCCCCGACAGAATGGAGGATGATGAACATTGAGAATATCGTTCCAGAGATGGTAGTAACCAAAATCCACAGACTCAAAATGGTAAGATTGGAGCTTTTTCACTAGCCTATAGCATAGTTCTATGGACTATGGAATTAGCTGGGAAACTCTCTAGATTGCCTAATCTTCTGTGAATATTGCTACCTAGCTGGGGAACCATATTGGCAGGCTTATCCTGCTATGGATAATATGGGTAATAGGGATGTTTGTGACAGGTCTTGACGGTGATTTGGTTTCTTTCTGGGTGGGTGCAGGACAGGTGTTTTGCCTGTCTTGTTTGGCCTAGGAAGAACACTCCCTTTCTTGATGCGTTTGAGTTATACACATAATAAAAAATACTTGATATGCAGTGAGCTTCTAATTTTGGACTGATGGGAATGGGATCCCTGCGTAGAGAGGGTTATTAGAAGGCCATTTGTCTTTGTGCCGGTCCAGTGGAATTTGTAGCCTGTTGGCCCACCAGAGAATCTTCAATCCTTCTGTTCAGAGCCCCCTGAGTGGCTATCTCTCCCATTGACTGAGGTTAAGGGCAGTCAACGGTTTCCAATAACCCTTAGTTTGACACAGAAACAAATGGGGGGGGGGGGGACAGGCCAAACTGGGCTTTGGTTTGTGTGTTTGTGGCCAGCCATCATTTGACTCACCTCAATGTCACAATCCTGCTGTGTCTTCTTGTCATGTGTGTTGTCTGTAAATGTCTTGCAAAACACACACCTCTCTCTCCCTCATGGGCTGCAGACAGGGAGCTACTGAACAACATCTCTAAGCTGCATCTTTCTACCTCTTTGTCTCTGCAGAAGCTGAGAATGCCAAGCGGGGACTTCAAGGAGGACAGGCTTTCGACATCAGCACAATCCACCCCTTGTGGCACCCCTTCCGGGACCCCCTCCGTTACCCCCAGCGTCAGTCCCCACGCCTCACCGATACTCAACCGCAGGTATGTAGTAGAATAGAATTTCTCCACTGATACTCAACCCCAAGTATGTAGTACAATAGAACTTCTCCACTGATACTCAACCCAAGTATGTAGTAGAATAGAACTTCTCCACTTTCCTCAGAATAAGCAATAGATGCAAAGATAAGTTTCAGATGGCACTTTTGTGTACAACTGTTCCATGTCTCTAATATCGTTAATGTGTGTGGGGGCACAGGAGCTGGTTCAACAGCCTGAGTCCAGCACCGTTTCTCACCACACCGGAGCTCGGCAGTCCTAACTTCAGCCCAGAAATGGGAGGCAATGAGGGAGGAGGAGCAGGAGGGGAGAGGTGGAGCTTCTTTGGAACTTCTCGCCCAGTAGTACAGAAGTCCTCTACTGACCCTGGTTCAGAAACCAACACAGGTGAGAAATCAGTCCCTCAGGAGTCTCTATTATTATGAATGGTGGCTGAGCTGTCATTGTGGACTTTGTGTTCCCGAGAGAGAATGCTTTTAAAAATAACTTGGAATGTAATGGATGTTGCCGTTTTTGCTATATTGATTATATACCTTTCTGTCAGTTGAGTAACATTCTTGTCTCCTCTGCTGTCCCTCAGGCTTCACACTACAGTCGTACTTTGGCGTGCCAAAGTCCAACACCATGGAAGGCATTAAGACCCAGGTCAACCTCATGGTGGATGACCCCGCCAAGTTCAACCCCCCCAAGATCGAGATCAGCGGCATCGAGGGCAAGAGACCCCCCCAGACTCGCCCACACAAACTCAAACCCCGGGACATGAACGTCCTGACACCGTCAGGATTCTGATACCCCCAGGAGCCCCTTCTCCTGAATTCTACCGACCCTCGCCCCCCGTCGCCCCCTGTCGGCCAGTAGCTGGTCTACTACCCTCCTCTGTCTTCTCGGCCTCTATGGAAGCCCTGAGACGGAGAAAATGGAGAAGCTACAGAACTTTCCCCCTATTCCCTAAACCTTACTGTTCTACCTGACCCTATTCCTGCTGATGGTGAACCTACTATAGACATCTCCCTCTTTAGGGCCAACCCTCCTTGGTCCAATTAAAGCACCAAATGGAGTATTTCCAACCACCTCGCCTCAAGAGGGTCACTTCTTCAGTTTCTGGGTGCTTTGGCATATGGTGCCCGGTTGCCATTGTCGTCTGCGATGTCATGAGGTTGAAATGGTGGTTTTGATGTCTCATGAGTCACTGAATCAGTACCTGGGCTTGAGGAGACCGTGATGTCTCATGAGTCACTGAACCAGTACCTGGGCTTGAGGAGACCCTGAATATGACGAGATCTTCTCTGACGCTCAGGATCCTTCAAGTCAAAGTCCCATTAACCGGCTCTGCAAATGTTATGTCAAAATACATTCTGTACTCACCACAATATGGCGTTTCGCAGAGCAACTATCGTCGTTACTGCCGTTACGCATGGCGTTTACCTCCTAAAAATGTGTTTCGGGATACTGTACTGCTGCTGGATCAGCCGACCTGTGTGTGGCAGTAATGAGTCATTGGATTTGGCGCATGCGCATTTGGTCAAAAACTATTATTTTTTACCTTTTTTGAAAGTACATACTGTGCGTAACGGAAGGATGGAGATAGTTGCTCTGTGAAACGTGATATTGTGGTGAGTACTGAATGTATTTTGACATAACATTTGCAGAGCCAGTTAATGGGACTTTGAATTGAAGGATCCCGGGCGTCAGAGGAGATGTTGTCATATTGTCTCCTTAAGCAGAGGTACTGGTTCAATCAGTTCCCTGCTCTGACTGACAAAAACCGCCATGGTTCATTATATTGAACTCCCTCTCGCTAAAAGCACTACAGCCCCCAGCCAATGCAATTTCACTCTAGACTCCATCACCTCTGACAGTCTTATGCTTTTGTAGTTTGATAGTTTTGTATAGTTATTTTGGGGGGGGAGCAGTGAGTGTGGTATTACTGATGTTGTGCCTAAGCTTGCTTCTGACGTCTGCCATATCAGTTGACTTTTTATTTGACAGTCTTAGTACTATTACTTAAGTTAGTTATTGGATGAGAGCGTGGCTACTGCTAACCTGGAATTTAAAAAAATAAATAATAAAAATCCAGATATTATGTTATTGCTATTAAATGGTGTGTTATGATATTTCCATATACAAGTCTGTAATGCTTTAAGAATATATTGATATGAAGGCCTATGCATTGAAGTAGTCATTTGAAATGTGTTTTTTATATTAACTATTACTTTAGAATCAATGCTGTTTTTGCAAGATGTTTATGAATTCCAATAGTTCGTTGCACAAGGGATCGCTTTTCCCACTGAATTCAGCTGTAAATAAACTCAACACAAACGAAATGACTCCCATGTTTCTGGTCTGAATGTTATTTCTCTTAAAGGTTAACTCTAAAGGGCCGGGAAGACCCCTCCCCACCATATAAAAGGACAGGGCATAGTTTGTTTATGAAACAGCTTCAGTCGATTTAAAGATTAACATTTTGGGGGGGGAATGGGGTTGCTAACGAGTGTATTTTATGTTGCATGATTGTCTAACATCCCACACTCTTAAAATCCTCCACTAGGGTGTGCTGTTTGGTTAAGTATTTAAGCTGTGAAACTTTTGCTGATTTGACACTTGGACGCTAGATGGCACAAGGCTCAGAGTGAAATTATGAGTAGTGCAAAGATATACAGTGCCTTCATATGTATTCACAGCCCTGAATCAATACTTTGTAGAAGCACCTTTGGCAGTGATTCATTACAACTGAGTGTTTCTGGATAAGTGTCTTAAGAGCTTTCCACACCTGGATTGTGGCACATTTTCCCATTTATTATTTTCAAAATTCTTCAAGCTCTGTGAAATTGTTTTTTAATCATTGCTAGACAACCATTTTCAGATCTTGCCATAGATTTAAGTCAAACCTGTAACTTGGCCACTCAGAAGGTTCACTGTCTTCTTGGTAAGCAACTCCAGTATAGATTTGGCCTTGTGTTTGGTGGAAAGCAGACAACTAGGTTTTCCTCTAGTTGGCTCCATTTAGTTATTTTTTTTTAATCCTGAAAAGCTCCCCAGTGCTTAATGATTAAAAGCATACCCATAACATGATGCAGGCCACCACTATGCTTGAAAATATGGAGAGTGGTGCTCAGTAATCTATTGTATTTGCCATAAACAATACACTATTCAGGACAAAAAGTTGATTCCTTTGCCACATTTTTTGCATGTTTCGGAATATTTTTATTCTGTACAGCAGAGTTCTTCAACCCTGAGATTTACCTTCCTGGAGATTTACCTTCAACTAGCTGATTATTAGAATCGGGTGTGCTAGATTAGGGTTGGAGCAAAAA
Source organism: Salvelinus namaycush (assembly GCF_016432855.1). Lineage (NCBI taxonomy): Eukaryota > Metazoa > Chordata > Actinopteri > Salmoniformes > Salmonidae > Salvelinus > Salvelinus namaycush. Next base: position 34,261,254 of record NC_052323.1, on the reverse strand, counting down.
CCTACAGGGCAATTAGGTTAGTATTGTGGAGTAACTACAATGTTGTTGATCCAGCACGGCTGGCCCTTAAATGTACACGGAGAGCCAACATTAATAATAGACATGTCAGTCTATCAGGACTCAAAGTGGAGGAGAGATTGACTTCGTCACTGCTTGTCTTTGTAAGTGGTGAATGCACCGAGCTGTCTGTTTAAACTACTCGGACACCCATTGATACCCCACAAGACATGCCACCAGAGGTCTTCACAATCCCCAATTCCAGAACAGACTACGGGAGGTGCACAATACTACATAGAGCCATGACTACATGGAGCTCTATTCCACCTCAGATAACTGATGCAAGCTGTAGAATCAGATAACAGATTAAAATACACCTTATGGAACAGCGGGGACTGTGAAGAGACACACGCATACGCACACCAGTGCTAGCACACGCAGTCTACACACACGTGCATTGTAATGTTGTATAGTGGTATATATTTTGTGTTGTGGTGTGACAGTGTTATTTTATGTAATGTTTTATCTTTTGTTTTATGTGTAATGTAAGTGTCTTAACGTGTTTGGACCCCAGGAAGAGTAGCTGCTGCCTTGGCAGGAACTAATGGGGATCCATAATAAACCCCAGGAAGAGTAGCTGCTGCCTTGGCAGGAACTAATGGGGATCCATAATAAACCCCAGGAAGAGTAGCTGCTGCCTTGGCAGGAACTAATGGGGATCCATAATAAACCCCAGGAAGAGTAGCTGCTGCCTTGGCAGAAACTAATGGGGATCCATAATAAATACAAACTGACTCAAGACACTTCAGCTTTTAATTTTGTATTAATTTGTAAAAAATTATAAAAACATAATTCCACTTTGACATTATGGGGTATTGTGACAGCCATTACAATAGTTAGATAGGATGCTGCATTTCCAGCATAGTTGTCTCAATATTTATTTGAAGGGCAAAACCAACACTTTACCCATTAGGCTTTCTGATCATTCACCTGCAATGGCGAGTCAAAGTGTGCCAATGCACCAGTCTGACAGGGGCACACCTTCCCTTAGTCTGTTTCCTGGTGATAAAGGGCAGAATCCATTTCTTCCTCGGCCTGACTGACATGAGCTATTCTATGTTTACAATCCTGATCAATCTCTCACCAGTTACTGACAGGCTCTGTGTGTCAACAGTAATAATTTATGCTTGCTCATCCAGGCAGAAACACCCCTGTAAGACAGGCTATTGCAATGGTTCCCAACAAGGGGTACTAGGACCCCTGGGTTGTAAACTCAGCAAAAAAAGAAACGTCCCTTTTTCAGGACCCTGTCTTTCAAAGATAATTTCACAGGTTGCCTCAGGAATGCTGGTCCATCCTGCCACATGGAATCTTCCTGGAGGTCTTCTGGGGCTGCCCCTCTTGTTATGATGTCAGCACTGTTCAGGCCTCCTGGGATCCACCACCAGTCTTCTACGGATGTGGATTTCTGGATCTCTCCAACTCTATTCGCAAAGAAAGTTTGATATCCATAGCTGTCTCTCCCAACACAGTTTGACTGTCCAGTAGATGGAGCCATCGTTCAATTTCTATTCGACTGTGCTTTTCAACGTACTTTCGAAGTCGTGCTGCATAGACAGCACCGCAGATTTCAGCTTTACTGGTTCTCCCTTTTGGTCCAATGGTGTGAGCTTTGCTTTGGATTCAACCAGTCTGACTTTGATGCCTTGCTGGGTCTCCCATCTTAAGTACACTACGGCTCCATAGCTCTTGTCACTTCCATCAGAGAATGTTATTCCCCAAGGTTTTCCAATCCAGTTGACTGGTGTGAGGCTTCTGTGAAAGGTGATTTGGCCAAGACGTGTCTATTCCTCAAAGAATTGGATGGCTTCTTCCCTCAAATTTTCAGACAAAGGTTTGTCCCAAGTGTCTCGGGTCAGAGTTTTGCCTCCAACTTCCTGAAACGCCTTTCTGACAAGAATGGCGCCCTTTTGTTTGGCAGGTGTGACGAGGCCTATTGGGTCATACAGGCTAGCTACCTGGCTCAGCAGTTCTCTCCTCGTCAGTGGGTTTGGAGTTTTCCCTCTCACCTCTTCATCAAGGAGATTTTAGCCGACTCTCATTTTCTTTTTCCTCTTTGAGAAATTGATTGAAGTCATGAGGTACAGTTTATCCTCCTCAACAAGGTATCCAACTCCAAGGGCTTTATTGTCTGCTTCCCTCATTTGGTTTGGGAGAATGAGTGCTGTGCTTGACTGCGCTCCTTGTTCTCCTGGTACGATCTCCTGCCTCCCACTTTGATCTGACCGGACCCAGGGCTTGAGGACGAAGCCGCCTGCCTTCAGGATCTCTTCAACCCTTTTGGTGTTCTGGTCCAGCTTTTGCAAGTCATTATGGGAAGTCAGGATGTCATCGACATAGGTATCTTCTTCAAGGATCCTACGTTCCTCCTCCAGGTGAGCAAACATGGGCAGTTTGCCTGTCTCTCTCATAGCCAATTGCGCAATGCACCCTGCTGGTCGATCGCCAATGTTGACTCTGGTGATCGCATACTCTTCAATCTCTTCCTCCTCAGTGTCTCTCCAGAGAAATCTGTGAAGGTGCATCTCCAGGTCTTCCAACCACACAGAATTGTACATTTTCTTAATGTCGCCGAGGGCAGCATGGACGCCTCTCCTGAACCTGAGTAGTACTGCTCGGATGGGACTGAGGACATCAGGCCCTTTCAGCAGAAGGTCATTCATGCTGACCCCTCTAAACTTCTGGCTGCTGTTCCATACCAGTCGCACAGGTGTTGTGAGAGAGTGCGGGTTTGCCGCCACCAAGTGGCTGACATACCATACTGGCCCCTTCCAGCTGGCAATGAGCTCTTTGGTGAGTTTCTTCGCTGCTCTTCTCTCCACCATTTCATGGACTTGAGCTGTGTATGCTATTCTCCACTCTGGCTCTTTTTTGAGTTGCTTTTCTGTTCTCAAGATGGTGGCTTCCACCCCACTCCTGTTGTCAGGAAGGGAACTTGGATCTTGAATCCAGGGGTATTTTGTGTCCCAGTGGGGTTCATCACTGTGAGCATCTGCTTTGATGTAGGTGAGGCCTTTCCTTATGATCTCCAGCTCTCTTTCCTCACCCAGAGTCATTTCTTTGCCTCCTGGTTGACAGTTGCCGCACCGGCGTCCTCCACACTTTGGGTCGCAAGCTGCTCCAATGCTGTCCCATTTCCACCAATCCAAGAACTCTCTGCGAGCAACTGTGCCTTTGGTTTCAGCTGTGAACAGCTTAGCTATCTCTTGATACTTGACAGCGGTTGCTCTCATGGATCAAGCAAAGTGTGTTTCAGACCTGTGTGCGGCTATATCCACTTCTTCAAACAGATCTGGATGTGCTCCACCAACAGTCTTTCCTAGCGGGCCTTCCCACAAGACAAGGTCTCCAATCACCTTCACTCTTTGCGGAGCAAGTCTTCCTTCGCGGTGGCTTATCAGTAGCTCAATACTCTCCGGTCTGCTCAGATCTCCTAGATTGACTTTTGGGAAGAACTTCTTGAGTTGCTCAGGTTTGATGACTCTGTGGATATTGGCAATTTCATTCAAACCATAGCAGATAAGCTCATGAGCTCTTTCCGTGCCTATGGGCGTTTTGACCCTCACTCTAAGGAGATATCTTCTGGTTCTAACCTTGGTGGTCAGAGATTTACCCCCCTCCTGGGTCTTTGACAGGTTCATGGGTGTGACATAAACATGTGGTCCCTGACCAACCGTCTGGAGCCGTGGTCGACACCAGATTTGGATTCGACAGGCAGGGTTCCAAAAGGTTATGTTTCGGCCAGGTGCTGAAACCCTAGAGGAAACCCCTAGATAGAATGTTAGGAGCAGAGCAAACCAAGAGGGGACAGACAGTGCATCAGCCACATTGGAATGATGAGCAGTACAGTGAGCAGAACTCAAGAGCAAGGATTGCAACCTGGAGAACAGACAGAGAGAATGCAGGAGCATTGTACATACAGAGGTACGGGATATTCATCCCAATATTCCCCGACAGAATGGAGGATGATGAACATTGAGAATATCGTTCCAGAGATGGTAGTAACCAAAATCCACAGACTCAAAATGGTAAGATTGGAGCTTTTTCACTAGCCTATAGCATAGTTCTATGGACTATGGAATTAGCTGGGAAACTCTCTAGATTGCCTAATCTTCTGTGAATATTGCTACCTAGCTGGGGAACCATATTGGCAGGCTTATCCTGCTATGGATAATATGGGTAATAGGGATGTTTGTGACAGGTCTTGACGGTGATTTGGTTTCTTTCTGGGTGGGTGCAGGACAGGTGTTTTGCCTGTCTTGTTTGGCCTAGGAAGAACACTCCCTTTCTTGATGCGTTTGAGTTATACACATAATAAAAAATACTTGATATGCAGTGAGCTTCTAATTTTGGACTGATGGGAATGGGATCCCTGCGTAGAGAGGGTTATTAGAAGGCCATTTGTCTTTGTGCCGGTCCAGTGGAATTTGTAGCCTGTTGGCCCACCAGAGAATCTTCAATCCTTCTGTTCAGAGCCCCCTGAGTGGCTATCTCTCCCATTGACTGAGGTTAAGGGCAGTCAACGGTTTCCAATAACCCTTAGTTTGACACAGAAACAAATGGGGGGGGGGGGGACAGGCCAAACTGGGCTTTGGTTTGTGTGTTTGTGGCCAGCCATCATTTGACTCACCTCAATGTCACAATCCTGCTGTGTCTTCTTGTCATGTGTGTTGTCTGTAAATGTCTTGCAAAACACACACCTCTCTCTCCCTCATGGGCTGCAGACAGGGAGCTACTGAACAACATCTCTAAGCTGCATCTTTCTACCTCTTTGTCTCTGCAGAAGCTGAGAATGCCAAGCGGGGACTTCAAGGAGGACAGGCTTTCGACATCAGCACAATCCACCCCTTGTGGCACCCCTTCCGGGACCCCCTCCGTTACCCCCAGCGTCAGTCCCCACGCCTCACCGATACTCAACCGCAGGTATGTAGTAGAATAGAATTTCTCCACTGATACTCAACCCCAAGTATGTAGTACAATAGAACTTCTCCACTGATACTCAACCCAAGTATGTAGTAGAATAGAACTTCTCCACTTTCCTCAGAATAAGCAATAGATGCAAAGATAAGTTTCAGATGGCACTTTTGTGTACAACTGTTCCATGTCTCTAATATCGTTAATGTGTGTGGGGGCACAGGAGCTGGTTCAACAGCCTGAGTCCAGCACCGTTTCTCACCACACCGGAGCTCGGCAGTCCTAACTTCAGCCCAGAAATGGGAGGCAATGAGGGAGGAGGAGCAGGAGGGGAGAGGTGGAGCTTCTTTGGAACTTCTCGCCCAGTAGTACAGAAGTCCTCTACTGACCCTGGTTCAGAAACCAACACAGGTGAGAAATCAGTCCCTCAGGAGTCTCTATTATTATGAATGGTGGCTGAGCTGTCATTGTGGACTTTGTGTTCCCGAGAGAGAATGCTTTTAAAAATAACTTGGAATGTAATGGATGTTGCCGTTTTTGCTATATTGATTATATACCTTTCTGTCAGTTGAGTAACATTCTTGTCTCCTCTGCTGTCCCTCAGGCTTCACACTACAGTCGTACTTTGGCGTGCCAAAGTCCAACACCATGGAAGGCATTAAGACCCAGGTCAACCTCATGGTGGATGACCCCGCCAAGTTCAACCCCCCAAGATCGAGATCAGCGGCATCGAGGGCAAGAGACCCCCCCAGACTCGCCCACACAAACTCAAACCCCGGGACATGAACGTCCTGACACCGTCAGGATTCTGATACCCCCAGGAGCCCCTTCTCCTGAATTCTACCGACCCTCGCCCCCCGTCGCCCCCTGTCGGCCAGTAGCTGGTCTACTACCCTCCTCTGTCTTCTCGGCCTCTATGGAAGCCCTGAGACGGAGAAAATGGAGAAGCTACAGAACTTTCCCCCTATTCCCTAAACCTTACTGTTCTACCTGACCCTATTCCTGCTGATGGTGAACCTACTATAGACATCTCCCTCTTTAGGGCCAACCCTCCTTGGTCCAATTAAAGCACCAAATGGAGTATTTCCAACCACCTCGCCTCAAGAGGGTCACTTCTTCAGTTTCTGGGTGCTTTGGCATATGGTGCCCGGTTGCCATTGTCGTCTGCGATGTCATGAGGTTGAAATGGTGGTTTTGATGTCTCATGAGTCACTGAATCAGTACCTGGGCTTGAGGAGACCGTGATGTCTCATGAGTCACTGAACCAGTACCTGGGCTTGAGGAGACCCTGAATATGACGAGATCTTCTCTGACGCTCAGGATCCTTCAAGTCAAAGTCCCATTAACCGGCTCTGCAAATGTTATGTCAAAATACATTCTGTACTCACCACAATATGGCGTTTCGCAGAGCAACTATCGTCGTTACTGCCGTTACGCATGGCGTTTACCTCCTAAAAATGTGTTTCGGGATACTGTACTGCTGCTGGATCAGCCGACCTGTGTGTGGCAGTAATGAGTCATTGGATTTGGCGCATGCGCATTTGGTCAAAAACTATTATTTTTTACCTTTTTTGAAAGTACATACTGTGCGTAACGGAAGGATGGAGATAGTTGCTCTGTGAAACGTGATATTGTGGTGAGTACTGAATGTATTTTGACATAACATTTGCAGAGCCAGTTAATGGGACTTTGAATTGAAGGATCCCGGGCGTCAGAGGAGATGTTGTCATATTGTCTCCTTAAGCAGAGGTACTGGTTCAATCAGTTCCCTGCTCTGACTGACAAAAACCGCCATGGTTCATTATATTGAACTCCCTCTCGCTAAAAGCACTACAGCCCCCAGCCAATGCAATTTCACTCTAGACTCCATCACCTCTGACAGTCTTATGCTTTTGTAGTTTGATAGTTTTGTATAGTTATTTTGGGGGGGGAGCAGTGAGTGTGGTATTACTGATGTTGTGCCTAAGCTTGCTTCTGACGTCTGCCATATCAGTTGACTTTTTATTTGACAGTCTTAGTACTATTACTTAAGTTAGTTATTGGATGAGAGCGTGGCTACTGCTAACCTGGAATTTAAAAAAATAAATAATAAAAATCCAGATATTATGTTATTGCTATTAAATGGTGTGTTATGATATTTCCATATACAAGTCTGTAATGCTTTAAGAATATATTGATATGAAGGCCTATGCATTGAAGTAGTCATTTGAAATGTGTTTTTTATATTAACTATTACTTTAGAATCAATGCTGTTTTTGCAAGATGTTTATGAATTCCAATAGTTCGTTGCACAAGGGATCGCTTTTCCCACTGAATTCAGCTGTAAATAAACTCAACACAAACGAAATGACTCCCATGTTTCTGGTCTGAATGTTATTTCTCTTAAAGGTTAACTCTAAAGGGCCGGGAAGACCCCTCCCCACCATATAAAAGGACAGGGCATACTTTGTTTATGAAACAGCTTCAGTCGATTTAAAGATTAACATTTTGGGGGGGGAATGGGGTTGCTAACGAGTGTATTTTATGTTGCATGATTGTCTAACATCCCACACTCTTAAAATCCTCCACTAGGGTGTGCTGTTTGGTTAAGTATTTAAGCTGTGAAACTTTTGCTGATTTGACACTTGGACGCTAGATGGCACAAGGCTCAGAGTGAAATTATGAGTAGTGCAAAGATATACAGTGCCTTCATATGTATTCACAGCCCTGAATCAATACTTTGTAGAAGCACCTTTGGCAGTGATTCATTACAACTGAGTGTTTCTGGATAAGTGTCTTAAGAGCTTTCCACACCTGGATTGTGGCACATTTTCCCATTTATTATTTTCAAAATTCTTCAAGCTCTGTGAAATTGTTTTTTAATCATTGCTAGACAACCATTTTCAGATCTTGCCATAGATTTAAGTCAAACCTGTAACTTGGCCACTCAGAAGGTTCACTGTCTTCTTGGTAAGCAACTCCAGTATAGATTTGGCCTTGTGTTTGGTGGAAAGCAGACAACTAGGTTTTCCTCTAGTTGGCTCCATTTAGTTATTTTTTTTTAATCCTGAAAAGCTCCCCAGTGCTTAATGATTAAAAGCATACCCATAACATGATGCAGGCCACCACTATGCTTGAAAATATGGAGAGTGGTGCTCAGTAATCTATTGTATTTGCCATAAACAATACACTATTCAGGACAAAAAGTTGATTCCTTTGCCACATTTTTTGCATGTTTCGGAATATTTTTATTCTGTACAGCAGAGTTCTTCAACCCTGAGATTTACCTTCCTGGAGATTTACCTTCAACTAGCTGATTATTAGAATCGGGTGTGCTAGATTAGGGTTGGAGCAAAAACCTACAGGGCAATTAGGTTAGTATTGTGGAGTAACTACAATGTTGTTGATCCAGCACGGCTGGCCCTTAAATGTACACGGAGAGCCAACATTAATAATAGACATGTCAGTCTATCAGGACTCAAAGTGGAGGAGAGATTGACTTCGTCACTGCTTGTCTTTGTAAGTGGTGAATGCACCGAGCTGTCTGTTTAAACTACTCGGACACCCATTGATACCCCACAAGACATGCCACCAGAGGTCTTCACAATCCCCAATTCCAGAACAGACTACGGGAGGTGCACAATACTACATAGAGCCATGACTACATGGAGCTCTATTCCACCTCAGATAACTGATGCAAGCTGTAGAATCAGATAACAGATTAAAATACACCTTATGGAACAGCGGGGACTGTGAAGAGACACACGCATACGCACACCAGTGCTAGCACACGCAGTCTACACACACGTGCATTGTAATGTTGTATAGTGGTATATATTTTGTGTTGTGGTGTGACAGTGTTATTTTATGTAATGTTTTATCTTTTGTTTTATGTGTAATGTAAGTGTCTTAACGTGTTTGGACCCCAGGAAGAGTAGCTGCTGCCTTGGCAGGAACTAATGGGGATCCATAATAAACCCCAGGAAGAGTAGCTGCTGCCTTGGCAGGAACTAATGGGGATCCATAATAAACCCCAGGAAGAGTAGCTGCTGCCTTGGCAGGAACTAATGGGGATCCATAATAAACCCCAGGAAGAGTAGCTGCTGCCTTGGCAGAAACTAATGGGGATCCATAATAAATACAAACTGACTCAAGACACTTCAGCTTTTAATTTTGTATTAATTTGTAAAAAATTATAAAAACATAATTCCACTTTGACATTATGGGGTATTGTGACAGCCATTACAATAGTTAGATAGGATGCTGCATTTCCAGCATAGTTGTCTCAATATTTATTTGAAGGGCAAAACCAACACTTTACCCATTAGGCTTTCTGATCATTCACCTGCAATGGCGAGTCAAAGTGTGCCAATGCACCAGTCTGACAGGGGCACACCTTCCCTTAGTCTGTTTCCTGGTGATAAAGGGCAGAATCCATTTCTTCCTCGGCCTGACTGACATGAGCTATTCTATGTTTACAATCCTGATCAATCTCTCACCAGTTACTGACAGGCTCTGTGTGTCAACAGTAATAATTTATGCTTGCTCATCCAGGCAGAAACACCCCTGTAAGACAGGCTATTGCAATGGTTCCCAACAAGGGGTACTAGGACCCCTGGGTTGTAAACTCAGCAAAAAAAGAAACGTCCCTTTTTCAGGACCCTGTCTTTCAAAGATAATTTCACAGGTTGCCTCAGGAATGCTGGTCCATCCTGCCACATGGAATCTTCCTGGAGGTCTTCTGGGGCTGCCCCTCTTGTTATGATGTCAGCACTGTTCAGGCCTCCTGGGATCCACCACCAGTCTTCTACGGATGTGGATTTCTGGATCTCTCCAACTCTATTCGCAAAGAAAGTTTGATATCCATAGCTGTCTCTCCCAACACAGTTTGACTGTCCAGTAGATGGAGCCATCGTTCAATTTCTATTCGACTGTGCTTTTCAACGTACTTTCGAAGTCGTGCTGCATAGACAGCACCGCAGATTTCAGCTTTACTGGTTCTCCCTTTTGGTCCAATGGTGTGAGCTTTGCTTTGGATTCAACCAGTCTGACTTTGATGCCTTGCTGGGTCTCCCATCTTAAGTACACTACGGCTCCATAGCTCTTGTCACTTCCATCAGAGAATGTTATTCCCCAAGGTTTTCCAATCCAGTTGACTGGTGTGAGGCTTCTGTGAAAGGTGATTTGGCCAAGACGTGTCTATTCCTCAAAGAATTGGATGGCTTCTTCCCTCAAATTTTCAGACAAAGGTTTGTCCCAAGTGTCTCGGGTCAGAGTTTTGCCTCCAACTTCCTGAAACGCCTTTCTGACAAGAATGGCGCCCTTTTGTTTGGCAGGTGTGACGAGGCCTATTGGGTCATACAGGCTAGCTACCTGGCTCAGCAGTTCTCTCCTCGTCAGTGGGTTTGGAGTTTTCCCTCTCACCTCTTCATCAAGGAGATTTTAGCCGACTCTCATTTTCTTTTTCCTCTTTGAGAAATTGATTGAAGTCATGAGGTACAGTTTATCCTCCTCAACAAGGTATCCAACTCCAAGGGCTTTATTGTCTGCTTCCCTCATTTGGTTTGGGAGAATGAGTGCTGTGCTTGACTGCGCTCCTTGTTCTCCTGGTACGATCTCCTGCCTCCCACTTTGATCTGACCGGACCCAGGGCTTGAGGACGAAGCCGCCTGCCTTCAGGATCTCTTCAACCCTTTTGGTGTTCTGGTCCAGCTTTTGCAAGTCATTATGGGAAGTCAGGATGTCATCGACATAGGTATCTTCTTCAAGGATCCTACGTTCCTCCTCCAGGTGAGCAAACATGGGCAGTTTGCCTGTCTCTCTCATAGCCAATTGCGCAATGCACCCTGCTGGTCGATCGCCAATGTTGACTCTGGTGATCGCATACTCTTCAATCTCTTCCTCCTCAGTGTCTCTCCAGAGAAATCTGTGAAGGTGCATCTCCAGGTCTTCCAACCACACAGAATTGTACATTTTCTTAATGTCGCCGAGGGCAGCATGGACGCCTCTCCTGAACCTGAGTAGTACTGCTCGGATGGGACTGAGGACATCAGGCCCTTTCAGCAGAAGGTCATTCATGCTGACCCCTCTAAACTTCTGGCTGCTGTTCCATACCAGTCGCACAGGTGTTGTGAGAGAGTGCGGGTTTGCCGCCACCAAGTGGCTGACATACCATACTGGCCCCTTCCAGCTGGCAATGAGCTCTTTGGTGAGTTTCTTCGCTGCTCTTCTCTCCACCATTTCATGGACTTGAGCTGTGTATGCTATTCTCCACTCTGGCTCTTTTTTGAGTTGCTTTTCTGTTCTCAAGATGGTGGCTTCCACCCCACTCCTGTTGTCAGGAAGGGAACTTGGATCTTGAATCCAGGGGTATTTTGTGTCCCAGTGGGGTTCATCACTGTGAGCATCTGCTTTGATGTAGGTGAGGCCTTTCCTTATGATCTCCAGCTCTCTTTCCTCACCCAGAGTCATTTCTTTGCCTCCTGGTTGACAGTTGCCGCACCGGCGTCCTCCACACTTTGGGTCGCAAGCTGCTCCAATGCTGTCCCATTTCCACCAATCCAAGAACTCTCTGCGAGCAACTGTGCCTTTGGTTTCAGCTGTGAACAGCTTAGCTATCTCTTGATACTTGACAGCGGTTGCTCTCATGGATCGAGCAAAGTGTGTTTCAGACCTGTGTGCGGCTATATCCACTTCTTCAAACAGATCTGGATGTGCTCCACCAACAGTCTTTCCTAGCGGGCCTTCCCACAAGACAAGGTCTCCAATCACCTTCACTCTTTGCGGAGCAAGTCTTCCTTCGCGGTGGCTTATCAGTAGCTCAATACTCTCCGGTCTGCTCAGATCTCCTAGATTGACTTTTGGGAAGAACTTCTTGAGTTGCTCAGGTTTGATGACTCTGTGGATATTGGCAATTTCATTCAAACCATAGCAGATAAGCTCATGAGCTCTTTCCGTGCCTATGGGCGTTTTGACCCTCACTCTAAGGAGATATCTTCTGGTTCTAACCTTGGTGGTCAGAGATTTACCCCCCTCCTGGGTCTTTGACAGGTTCATGGGTGTGACATAAACATGTGGTCCCTGACCAACCGTCTGGAGCCGTGGTCGACACCAGATTTGGATTCGACAGGCAGGGTTCCAAAAGGTTATGTTTCGGCCAGGTGCTGAAACCCTAGAGGAAACCCCTAGATAGAATGTTAGGAGCAGAGCAAACCAAGAGGGGACAGACAGTGCATCAGCCACATTGGAATGATGAGCAGTACAGTGAGCAGAACTCAAGAGCAAGGATTGCAACCTGGAGAACAGACAGAGAGAATGCAGGAGCATTGTACATACAGAGGTACGGGATATTCATCCCAATATTCCCCGACAGAATGGAGGATGATGAACATTGAGAATATCGTTCCAGAGATGGTAGTAACCAAAATCCACAGACTCAAAATGGTAAGATTGGAGCTTTTTCACTAGCCTATAGCATAGTTCTATGGACTATGGAATTAGCTGGGAAACTCTCTAGATTGCCTAATCTTCTGTGAATATTGCTACCTAGCTGGGGAACCATATTGGCAGGCTTATCCTGCTATGGATAATATGGGTAATAGGGATGTTTGTGACAGGTCTTGACGGTGATTTGGTTTCTTTCTGGGTGGGTGCAGGACAGGTGTTTTGCCTGTCTTGTTTGGCCTAGGAAGAACACTCCCTTTCTTGATGCGTTTGAGTTATACACATAATAAAAAATACTTGATATGCAGTGAGCTTCTAATTTTGGACTGATGGGAATGGGATCCCTGCGTAGAGAGGGTTATTAGAAGGCCATTTGTCTTTGTGCCGGTCCAGTGGAATTTGTAGCCTGTTGGCCCACCAGAGAATCTTCAATCCTTCTGTTCAGTGCCCCCTGAGTGGCTATCTCTCCCATTGACTGAGGTTAAGGGCAGTCAACGGTTTCCAATAACCCTTAGTTTGACACAGAAACAAATGGGGGGGGGGGGGACAGGCCAAACTGGGCTTTGGTTTGTGTGTTTGTGGCCAGCCATCATTTGACTCACCTCAATGTCACAATCCTGCTGTGTCTTCTTGTCATGTGTGTTGTCTGTAAATGTCTTGCAAAACACACACCTCTCTCTCCCTCATGGGCTGCAGACAGGGAGCTACTGAACAACATCTCTAAGCTGCATCTTTCTACCTCTTTGTCTCTGCAGAAGCTGAGAATGCCAAGCGGGGACTTCAAGGAGGACAGGCTTTCGACATCAGCACAATCCACCCCTTGTGGCACCCCTTCCGGGACCCCCTCCGTTACCCCCAGCGTCAGTCCCCACGCCTCACCGATACTCAACCGCAGGTATGTAGTAGAATAGAATTTCTCCACTGATACTCAACCCCAAGTATGTAGTACAATAGAACTTCTCCACTGATACTCAACCCAAGTATGTAGTAGAATAGAACTTCTCCACTTTCCTCAGAATAAGCAATAGATGCAAAGATAAGTTTCAGATGGCACTTTTGTGTACAACTGTTCCATGTCTCTAATATCGTTAATGTGTGTGGGGGCACAGGAGCTGGTTCAACAGCCTGAGTCCAGCACCGTTTCTCACCACACCGGAGCTCGGCAGTCCTAACTTCAGCCCAGAAATGGGAGGCAATGAGGGAGGAGGAGCAGGAGGGGAGAGGTGGAGCTTCTTTGGAACTTCTCGCCCAGTAGTACAGAAGTCCTCTACTGACCCTGGTTCAGAAACCAACACAGGTGAGAAATCAGTCCCTCAGGAGTCTCTATTATTATGAATGGTGGCTGAGCTGTCATTGTGGACTTTGTGTTCCCGAGAGAGAATGCTTTTAAAAATAACTTGGAATGTAATGGATGTTGCCGTTTTTGCTATATTGATTATATACCTTTCTGTCAGTTGAGTAACATTCTTGTCTCCTCTGCTGTCCCTCAGGCTTCACACTACAGTCGTACTTTGGCGTGCCAAAGTCCAACACCATGGAAGGCATTAAGACCCAGGTCAACCTCATGGTGGATGACCCCGCCAAGTTCAACCCCCCCAAGATCGAGATCAGCGGCATCGAGGGCAAGAGACCCCCCCAGACTCGCCCACACAAACTCAAACCCCGGGACATGAACGTCCTGACACCGTCAGGATTCTGATACCCCCAGGAGCCCCTTCTCCTGAATTCTACCGACCCTCGCCCCCCGTCGCCCCCTGTCGGCCAGTAGCTGGTCTACTACCCTCCTCTGTCTTCTCGGCCTCTATGGAAGCCCTGAGACGGAGAAAATGGAGAAGCTACAGAACTTTCCCCCTATTCCCTAAACCTTACTGTTCTACCTGACCCTATTCCTGCTGATGGTGAACCTACTATAGACATCTCCCTCTTTAGGGCCAACCCTCCTTGGTCCAATTAAAGCACCAAATGGAGTATTTCCAACCACCTCGCCTCAAGAGGGTCACTTCTTCAGTTTCTGGGTGCTTTGGCATATGGTGCCCGGTTGCCATTGTCGTCTGCGATGTCATGAGGTTGAAATGGTGGTTTTGATGTCTCATGAGTCACTGAATCAGTACCTGGGCTTGAGGAGACCGTGATGTCTCATGAGTCACTGAACCAGTACCTGGGCTTGAGGAGACCCTGAATATGACGAGATCTTCTCTGACGCTCAGGATCCTTCAAGTCAAAGTCCCATTAACCGGCTCTGCAAATGTTATGTCAAAATACATTCTGTACTCACCACAATATGGCGTTTCGCAGAGCAACTATCGTCGTTACTGCCGTTACGCATGGCGTTTACCTCCTAAAAATGTGTTTCGGGATACTGTACTGCTGCTGGATCAGCCGACCTGTGTGTGGCAGTAATGAGTCATTGGATTTGGCGCATGCGCATTTGGTCAAAAACTATTATTTTTTACCTTTTTTGAAAGTACATACTGTGCGTAACGGAAGGATGGAGATAGTTGCTCTGTGAAACGTGATATTGTGGTGAGTACTGAATGTATTTTGACATAACATTTGCAGAGCCAGTTAATGGGACTTTGAATTGAAGGATCCCGGGCGTCAGAGGAGATGTTGTCATATTGTCTCCTTAAGCAGAGGTACTGGTTCAATCAGTTCCCTGCTCTGACTGACAAAAACCGCCATGGTTCATTATATTGAACTCCCTCTCGCTAAAAGCACTACAGCCCCCAGCCAATGCAATTTCACTCTAGACTCCATCACCTCTGACAGTCTTATGCTTTTGTAGTTTGATAGTTTTGTATAGTTATTTTGGGGGGGGAGCAGTGAGTGTGGTATTACTGATGTTGTGCCTAAGCTTGCTTCTGACGTCTGCCATATCAGTTGACTTTTTATTTGACAGTCTTAGTACTATTACTTAAGTTAGTTATTGGATGAGAGCGTGGCTACTGCTAACCTGGAATTTAAAAAAATAAATAATAAAAATCCAGATATTATGTTATTGCTATTAAATGGTGTGTTATGATATTTCCATATACAAGTCTGTAATGCTTTAAGAATATATTGATATGAAGGCCTATGCATTGAAGTAGTCATTTGAAATGTGTTTTTTATATTAACTATTACTTTAGAATCAATGCTGTTTTTGCAAGATGTTTATGAATTCCAATAGTTCGTTGCACAAGGGATCGCTTTTCCCACTGAATTCAGCTGTAAATAAACTCAACACAAACGAAATGACTCCCATGTTTCTGGTCTGAATGTTATTTCTCTTAAAGGTTAACTCTAAAGGGCCGGGAAGACCCCTCCCCACCATATAAAAGGACAGGGCATAGTTTGTTTATGAAACAGCTTCAGTCGATTTAAAGATTAACATTTTGGGGGGGGAATGGGGTTGCTAACGAGTGTATTTTATGTTGCATGATTGTCTAACATCCCACACTCTTAAAATCCTCCACTAGGGTGTGCTGTTTGGTTAAGTATTTAAGCTGTGAAACTTTTGCTGATTTGACACTTGGACGCTAGATGGCACAAGGCTCAGAGTGAAATTATGAGTAGTGCAAAGATATACAGTGCCTTCATATGTATTCACAGCCCTGAATCAATACTTTGTAGAAGCACCTTTGGCAGTGATTCATTACAACTGAGTGTTTCTGGATAAGTGTCTTAAGAGCTTTCCACACCTGGATTGTGGCACATTTTCCCATTTATTATTTTCAAAATTCTTCAAGCTCTGTGAAATTGTTTTTTAATCATTGCTAGACAACCATTTTCAGATCTTGCCATAGATTTAAGTCAAACCTGTAACTTGGCCACTCAGAAGGTTCACTGTCTTCTTGGTAAGCAACTCCAGTATAGATTTGGCCTTGTGTTTGGTGGAAAGCAGACAACTAGGTTTTCCTCTAGTTGGCTCCATTTAGTTATTTTTTTTTAATCCTGAAAAGCTCCCCAGTGCTTAATGATTAAAAGCATACCCATAACATGATGCAGGCCACCACTATGCTTGAAAATATGGAGAGTGGTGCTCAGTAATCTATTGTATTTGCCATAAACAATACACTATTCAGGACAAAAAGTTGATTCCTTTGCCACATTTTTTGCATGTTTCGGAATATTTTTATTCTGTACAGCAGAGTTCTTCAACCCTGAGATTTACCTTCCTGGAGATTTACCTTCAACTAGCTGATTATTAGAATCGGGTGTGCTAGATTAGGGTTGGAGCAAAAACCTACAGGGCAATTAGGTTAGTATTGTGGAGTAACTACAATGTTGTTGATCCAGCACGGCTGGCCCTTAAATGTACACGGAGAGCCAACATTAATAATAGACATGTCAGTCTATCAGGACTCAAAGTGGAGGAGAGATTGACTTCGTCACTGCTTGTCTTTGTAAGTGGTGAATGCACCGAGCTGTCTGTTTAAACTACTCGGACACCCATTGATACCCCACAAGACATGCCACCAGAGGTCTTCACAATCCCCAATTCCAGAACAGACTACGGGAGGTGCACAATACTACATAGAGCCATGACTACATGGAGCTCTATTCCACCTCAGATAACTGATGCAAGCTGTAGAATCAGATAACAGATTAAAATACACCTTATGGAACAGCGGGGACTGTGAAGAGACACACGCATACGCACACCAGTGCTAGCACACGCAGTCTACACACACGTGCATTGTAATGTTGTATAGTGGTATATATTTTGTGTTGTGGTGTGACAGTGTTATTTTATGTAATGTTTTATCTTTTGTTTTATGTGTAATGTAAGTGTCTTAACGTGTTTGGACCCCAGGAAGAGTAGCTGCTGCCTTGGCAGGAACTAATGGGGATCCATAATAAACCCCAGGAAGAGTAGCTGCTGCCTTGGCAGGAACTAATGGGGATCCATAATAAACCCCAGGAAGAGTAGCTGCTGCCTTGGCAGGAACTAATGGGGATCCATAATAAACCCCAGGAAGAGTAGCTGCTGCCTTGGCAGAAACTAATGGGGATCCATAATAAATACAAACTGACTCAAGACACTTCAGCTTTTAATTTTGTATTAATTTGTAAAAAATTATAAAAACATAATTCCACTTTGACATTATGGGGTATTGTGACAGCCATTACAATAGTTAGATAGGATGCTGCATTTCCAGCATAGTTGTCTCAATATTTATTTGAAGGGCAAAACCAACACTTTACCCATTAGGCTTTCTGATCATTCACCTGCAATGGCGAGTCAAAGTGTGCCAATGCACCAGTCTGACAGGGGCACACCTTCCCTTAGTCTGTTTCCTGGTGATAAAGGGCAGAATCCATTTCTTCCTCGGCCTGACTGACATGAGCTATTCTATGTTTACAATCCTGATCAATCTCTCACCAGTTACTGACAGGCTCTGTGTGTCAACAGTAATAATTTATGCTTGCTCATCCAGGCAGAAACACCCCTGTAAGACAGGCTATTGCAATGGTTCCCAACAAGGGGTACTAGGACCCCTGGGTTGTAAACTCAGCAAAAAAAGAAACGTCCCTTTTTCAGGACCCTGTCTTTCAAAGATAATTTCACAGGTTGCCTCAGGAATGCTGGTCCATCCTGCCACATGGAATCTTCCTGGAGGTCTTCTGGGGCTGCCCCTCTTGTTATGATGTCAGCACTGTTCAGGCCTCCTGGGATCCACCACCAGTCTTCTACGGATGTGGATTTCTGGATCTCTCCAACTCTATTCGCAAAGAAAGTTTGATATCCATAGCTGTCTCTCCCAACACAGTTTGACTGTCCAGTAGATGGAGCCATCGTTCAATTTCTATTCGACTGTGCTTTTCAACGTACTTTCGAAGTCGTGCTGCATAGACAGCACCGCAGATTTCAGCTTTACTGGTTCTCCCTTTTGGTCCAATGGTGTGAGCTTTGCTTTGGATTCAACCAGTCTGACTTTGATGCCTTGCTGGGTCTCCCATCTTAAGTACACTACGGCTCCATAGCTCTTGTCACTTCCATCAGAGAATGTTATTCCCCAAGGTTTTCCAATCCAGTTGACTGGTGTGAGGCTTCTGTGAAAGGTGATTTGGCCAAGACGTGTCTATTCCTCAAAGAATTGGATGGCTTCTTCCCTCAAATTTTCAGACAAAGGTTTGTCCCAAGTGTCTCGGGTCAGAGTTTTGCCTCCAACTTCCTGAAACGCCTTTCTGACAAGAATGGCGCCCTTTTGTTTGGCAGGTGTGACGAGGCCTATTGGGTCATACAGGCTAGCTACCTGGCTCAGCAGTTCTCTCCTCGTCAGTGGGTTTGGAGTTTTCCCTCTCACCTCTTCATCAAGGAGATTTTAGCCGACTCTCATTTTCTTTTTCCTCTTTGAGAAATTGATTGAAGTCATGAGGTACAGTTTATCCTCCTCAACAAGGTATCCAACTCCAAGGGCTTTATTGTCTGCTTCCCTCATTTGGTTTGGGAGAATGAGTGCTGTGCTTGACTGCGCTCCTTGTTCTCCTGGTACGATCTCCTGCCTCCCACTTTGATCTGACCGGACCCAGGGCTTGAGGACGAAGCCGCCTGCCTTCAGGATCTCTTCAACCCTTTTGGTGTTCTGGTCCAGCTTTTGCAAGTCATTATGGGAAGTCAGGATGTCATCGACATAGGTATCTTCTTCAAGGATCCTACGTTCCTCCTCCAGGTGAGCAAACATGGGCAGTTTGCCTGTCTCTCTCATAGCCAATTGCGCAATGCACCCTGCTGGTCGATCGCCAATGTTGACTCTGGTGATCGCATACTCTTCAATCTCTTCCTCCTCAGTGTCTCTCCAGAGAAATCTGTGAAGGTGCATCTCCAGGTCTTCCAACCACACAGAATTGTACATTTTCTTAATGTCGCCGAGGGCAGCATGGACGCCTCTCCTGAACCTGAGTAGTACTGCTCGGATGGGACTGAGGACATCAGGCCCTTTCAGCAGAAGGTCATTCATGCTGACCCCTCTAAACTTCTGGCTGCTGTTCCATACCAGTCGCACAGGTGTTGTGAGAGAGTGCGGGTTTGCCGCCACCAAGTGGCTGACATACCATACTGGCCCCTTCCAGCTGGCAATGAGCTCTTTGGTGAGTTTCTTCGCTGCTCTTCTCTCCACCATTTCATGGACTTGAGCTGTGTATGCTATTCTCCACTCTGGCTCTTTTTTGAGTTGCTTTTCTGTTCTCAAGATGGTGGCTTCCACCCCACTCCTGTTGTCAGGAAGGGAACTTGGATCTTGAATCCAGGGGTATTTTGTGTCCCAGTGGGGTTCATCACTGTGAGCATCTGCTTTGATGTAGGTGAGGCCTTTCCTTATGATCTCCAGCTCTCTTTCCTCACCCAGAGTCATTTCTTTGCCTCCTGGTTGACAGTTGCCGCACCGGCGTCCTCCACACTTTGGGTCGCAAGCTGCTCCAATGCTGTCCCATTTCCACCAATCCAAGAACTCTCTGCGAGCAACTGTGCCTTTGGTTTCAGCTGTGAACAGCTTAGCTATCTCTTGATACTTGACAGCGGTTGCTCTCATGGATCGAGCAAAGTGTGTTTCAGACCTGTGTGCGGCTATATCCACTTCTTCAAACAGATCTGGATGTGCTCCACCAACAGTCTTTCCTAGCGGGCCTTCCCACAAGACAAGGTCTCCAATCACCTTCACTCTTTGCGGAGCAAGTCTTCCTTCGCGGTGGCTTATCAGTAGCTCAATACTCTCCGGTCTGCTCAGATCTCCTAGATTGACTTTTGGGAAGAACTTCTTGAGTTGCTCAGGTTTGATGACTCTGTGGATATTGGCAATTTCATTCAAACCATAGCAGATAAGCTCATGAGCTCTTTCCGTGCCTATGGGCGTTTTGACCCTCACTCTAAGGAGATATCTTCTGGTTCTAACCTTAATGGCCATTCCTCCGACTCCATGAACGACTAAAGTGATGTTTTCACTTCGAAGATTTAATCTTCTGGCAGCTCTGTGAGTGATGTAGTTTGTGTCCGATGCCAAGTCGATCAGGGTTCCAATTTTTTGTCCTGCATTGGCAGTTACCTTGAGCAGCATTAGAATAACTGGCAATTCTTCTACTGCACTTGACTCAGTCACTCCCAGCTGATTCTTTTCGACACAGTTTGTTTTTTCGCAGTGATGTTGGTGAATGCTTTCTTGAATTTCTCTGCCATCTCTGGGGAGAGCTTAGATAGAAATTTCTCCTGCTCCTCTGTAAGCGTATACCTTCTCACATTGGATTGTCTTCTGTCTGAGTCACTCCTCTTGAAATCTCCCTTCAGACAAAGAAAGAAATGATGGTCTTTCTTACAGTCTCTTTTCCTGCACAGGTAAGTGTCTTTGCATTCATCATCTTCTCCATGACAGACCAAGCACCTCTTGCAGGCCCCCAGCTTTTCTACAGCATCCAACTTTTCCACAGGCTTCAGTTCTTTGAAACGCTTGCAAAAGAAGATCTTTTCTCTATGCTTTTCATCTCCACAGACAACACAGCCGCCTTTCCTTGTGGAACGTGTGGACGCATATTTTCTCTCTTCACAAGCATATTTCTTTTCTGGCTTTTCACTCCCTCCCAGCTGCTCTAATTTTTCAAGAATTTCCTCCTGTGTTTTCAGGAATTTAAGAAGGTTTTCAAAGTGATTGTCCGGCGTGACATTATTCCTCGGGTTAACCATGAAGACAAGCCAATCTCGCTTGATGTTGTCAGGTAACTTGCTTTCTATGGATTTGATCACTAGAGGGTTGTTGATGGCTCCTGTGCCTCCAAGCTCTGTGAGATCATCCAGTGCCTTCTCTATAGTTTGGATCATGTCGATAACTTTCCTTGGCTGATTTGCTCTTAAAGCAGGAATTTTCTTTAGATCCTCAATTATCTCCAAGGCAATTGTAGACTTGTTTCCATACCTATTCTCAAGCACCCTGAACATGTCCTCAGCATTATTGTAAGTAGACAAACGGAGGTCTCTGCACATTCTCTCATCTACACTGTCAAGGAGTTGGATCTTCTTTACTTCGACTGAGCCTGTTTGTTCCCCCTGCTTCTGTAGACTCTCCCAGTCTCTTCTCCATCGATGGAAATTCCTTTTATCCCCACTGAACCTGGGTAAACAGGTTGGTTTTATTCTCAGTGTCGGCTGTGGAGCTGGCACGGGCATCTGCGGCACTTTCCCTCTGTCTTTATCCTCTTCTGCAATTCTTTGCGCTGTGAGAAATCCTGCCCTCCTTGCTTCAAGGTTGTTTCTGAATGCTTTCAGATCCTTTACTCTGGCTTCCAGCCGTTCTTTTTCTGCTACTGGAATCCACATCTCCCACTCTGCTAGGCTTGTGATTGCATCTTGGACTTGTGCCTTCGCACCATCCCACCGTAGCTCGAAGCCATCTCTATTTACAGCAATAACAGGTATTTGAGCAACTCCATCACAGGCGGTCTCAGCTTCTTTGATTGCAGACTTCACCTCCCAGCTGCTTCAGCTCCTTCCCTGTTTTCCCAAGAGTTTCCTCCGCCATTTTGAGATGTAAGCCAATCCTCTTGTCTGCGACGACAGCTTTCCTGACTTCAGGCCGTTAATCCTTTTGTCTTCACTGCCAGGTGGTTATCAACTGTCAAGTTGTCTAGGTGTTATAATTATTTCAGCTCTGCCCAAACTTGAAAACGGGTTGCTCAACCCGTGAAGGATGCAAAGGGACAACTCAATTCCTTTTTAGTGTTTTATTATGGTTTTGATGCCATTTGTTGAATATGTTGAAACAGTTGATTTGTTGAATAGAGTAGTTGAATGACAGAGGAATAAGGAATAGGGAACAGGAATAGGTTGATAACCTTAAACAGAGAATAAACATGCATTATTTTACACAATAAACAATGCATGACACAGCAACAAAGCATGGCTTTGAATAAAGTAAACGTTTAAACAATTTAATCTAGCACTTCAAGCAATTACTTCTGCAGTCAGAAAATATCCACAACAAAAGAAGTCACCACTCCTACCAGAGTTAAACATGTAAATTGTGCTAAGCACTGGATGCAACATAATAAATAATTCCAAACATTACATACCAGTTGCGTCTTTAGGGTTGAACAATGAGCTGTTTGTATGTTGAGGACCCAAGCAAAGCTAAGCCCAAACATTTTATACCCATGCTTATCTGCCAGGTGCGCATGTAAAAGTAGTCCCTCCAGAAATCCTGGCTCAATTTTTTAGTTCCACCCGTGTTTTTGGGTTATCTGCCCTCTTGAGGCCTGGAGTTCTTTAAAGGAAGAGCTGCCATTGTGCTCATGTTTTGAGTGTTCTGTTTTTTGACGCAACAATGACAAAGCAAAATGAGAAATGTGACATTTTGCTAAATAATAAAAAACTTAAATATAACATTTGCATAGGTATTGAGACCCTTCAATCAGTACTTTGTTGAAGCACCTTTGGCAGTGATTACAGCCTTGAGTCTTCTCGGGTATGATGCATCAAGCTTGGCACACCTATATTTGGGGGGTTTCTCCCATTCTTCTCTGCAGATTCTCTCAAGCTCTGTCAGGTTGGATGGGGAGAGTTGCTGTCTCTCCAGGATGTTTGATCGGGTTCTGGCTGGGCCACACAAGGACATTCAGAAACTTGTACCGAAGCCACTCATGCGTTGTCTTGGCTGTGTGCTTAGGGTTGTTGTCGTGTTGGAAGGTGAACCTTCGCTCCAGTCTGAGGTCCTGAGAGCTCTGGAGCAGGTTTTCATCAAGGATCTCTCTGTACTTTGCTCTGTTCATCTCTGCCTCGATCCTGACTAGTCTCCCAGTCCCTGCCCCTGAAAAACATTCCCATAGCATGATTCTGCCACCACCATGCTTCACCGTAAGGATGGTGCCAGGTTTCCTCCAGATGTGACGCTTGGCATTCAGGCCAAAGAGTTCGATCTTGGTTTCATCAGACCAGAGAATCTTGTTTCTCATGGTCTGAGAGTCTTTAGGTGCCTTTTGGCGAACTCCAAGCAGGCTGTCATGTGCCTTTACTGAGGAGTGGCTTCCATCTGGCCACTCTACCATAAAGGCCTGATTGGTGGAGTGCTGCAGAGATGTTTGTCCTTCTGGAAGGTTCTCCCATCTACACAGAGGAACTCTAGAACTCTGTCAGAGTGACAATCGGGTTCTTGATCACCTCCCTGACTAAGGCCCTTCTCCCCCGATTGCTCTGTTTGGCCGGGTGGCCAGCTCTAGGAAGAGCTGGCCACCCGTGTTCTTGGGGACCTGTGTTCTTGGGGACATTCATCCCTTACCCAGATCTGTGCCTTGACACAATCCTCTCTCGACGCTCTACGGACAATTCCTTCAACCTCATGGCTTGGTTTTTGCTCTGACATGCACTATCAACTGTAGGACCTTATATAGACAGGGGTGTGCCTTTCCAAGTCATATCCAATCAATTGAATTTACCACCGGTGGACTCCAATCAAGTTGTAGAAACATCTCAAGGATGTTCAATGGAAACAGGATGCACCTGAGCTCAATTTCGAGTCTCATAGCAAAGGGTCTGAATACTCATGTAAATAAGGTATTTCTGTTTTTAATTTGTAATAAATTTGCAAACATTTCTAAAAACCTGTTTTTGCTTTGTCATTATGGGGTATTGTGTGTAGATTGCTGAGTATTCATATTTATTTAATCCATTTTAGAATAAGGCTGTAAGGTAAAAAGGAATAAGTAAAGAGGTCCGAATACTCTCCGAAGGCGCTGTATAACATAACACTCCATTTCACGTTGTGCCTAAGAGCAGCCCTTAGCCGTGGTATATTGGTCAGCTACCACACCCCATTGGCCTTCTTGCTTAAATAATGCCCTATTGGAGAGGGCTGGAGATGTTACCTGGATTCATTAGCAATAATGCTAGTTTATTTAGTAAATCTTTTGTTAACTCTTATTTTCTGAAAACTGAATTGCTGTATAAGTAAGCATTTCATGGTAAGGTCTACACCAGTAGTCCATATACAGTAGTCTACATAGAGTAGTCCAGATAGAGCAGTCTACATACAGTTGTCCACTTACAGTAGTCTACATCCAGTAGTTCACATACAGTAGTCTACATACACTAGTCCACATACAGAAGACCATTTATTGCACTTCAGTCTGCTCTGAGAATTGTTTTATTGAAAACTAACCAAAATACAAAAAATGACAGTACTGATGTTTCACAGGAACCAATCGAAGGTGACACTCATTCACAGGAACCAGTCAAAGGTTTCACTCATTCACAGGAACCTATCAAAGGTGATACTAATTCACAGGAACAACTAGTGACACTCATTCACAAGAACCAATTAAAGGTGGAAACCATTCACAAGAACCAATTAAAGGTGGCACTCATTCACAAGAACCAATCAAAGGTGGCAACCATTCACAAGAACCAATTAAAGGTGAATCTCATTCACAAAAAACAATACAAAATGACACTAATTCACAGGAACCAATCAAAGGTTGCACTCATTCACAGGAGCCAATCAAAGGTGCCACTCATCCACAGGAACCAGTCAAATGTGGCAATCATTCACAGGAACCAGTCAAAGGTGGCACTCATTCACAGGAACCATCCAAAGGTGACACTCATTTGCAGAAACAACTAGTTATAGTCATAGAGAAAGGCAATCATTTTTACACACTTTCAAAAACAACTAGTGACGATGGTTGACAAGAGGGCTGGTTTAACATGTGTTAGGGGGTGGTGTAGTGTGGAGAAGTGTGCGGGGTATGATCTGTGACTTCATAGCCACATCTGTGTGTGATTCAGGCAGCCTGGCTTGGAGCCTGGAGGTGACCCTGTTCCTCTGAGGGGAGGGTTATGCTACACTGAGAGGGGCACTGAGTTAGGGATAGAAGAGTTGTCCTTTTTAACTGTGGAATGAAACATTTTTGAAACCAATCCAGAGGAACTCCATCAGGAACTCCTGTTTAAATCCAGTGGTTGTATGTGTGTATGGATGTGCATTTACAGGGAATTCGGAAAGTATTCAGACCCCTTCACTTTTTCCACAATTTGTTACGTTACAGACTTATTCTAAAATTGATTAAAACATTTCCCCCCCCCCCTCCTCAACAATCTACACACAATACCCCATAATGACAAAGCAAAAACAGTTTTTTAGAAATGTGTGTGGGGGGTGACAAATTTATTAAAAATAAAATACTGAAATATCACATTTACACATTTACTCCATCATTTTTAAATGGAAGTTTGAAACCAGCAAGACTCTTCCTAGAGCTGGCCACCCGGCCAAACTGAGCAATCGGGGAGAGGGTCTTGATCCGGGAGGTGACCAAGAGGCTGATGGTCTCTCTGATAGAGTTCTAGTGTTCCTCTGTGGAGATGGGAGAACTTTCCAGCACTCCACCAATCAGGCTTTTATGGTAGGGTGGCCAGACGGAAGCCAATCCTCAGTAAAAGGCACATGACAGCCTGCTTGGAGTTTGCCAAAAGGCTCCTAAAGGACTCTCAGTCCATGAGAAACATGGAAACAGAATTCACCAAACTTATTGTGGGAAGCTTGTGGAAGGCTACCTGAAACGTTTGACCCAAGATAAACAATTTAATGGCAACGCTACCAAATATGAATTGAGTGTATGTAAACTTCTGACGCACTGTGAATGTGATGACATAAATAAAAGCTGAAATAAATCATTCTCTCTACTATTCTGGCATTTCACATTCTTAAAATAAAGTGTTGATCCTAACTTACCTAAGACAGGGAATTTTTACTAAAATCAAATGTCAGGAATTGTGAAAAACTGAGTTTAAATGTTTTTGGCTAAGGTGTATGTATGTAAACTTCCGACTTCAACTGTAACTGCCTTAATGTTGCTGGACCAAAGGAAGAGTAGCTGTTGCCTTGGCAATAAATACAAATACAAATAACAACATAATTGGAACAGTAAACAAGTACAGTGCCTTGCAAAAGTATTTATCCCCCTTGGCGTTTTTCCAAATTTGTTGCATTCAACCTGTAATTTAAATGGATTTTTATTTGGATTTTATGTATTGGAAATACACAAAATAGTCCAAATTGGTGAAGTGAAATTAAAAAAAGAACAAAACATTCTAAAAGATAAAAAACGGAAAAGTGGTGCATGCAAATGTATTCACCCCTTTGCTATGAAGCCCCTAAATAAGATCTGGTGCAACCAATTACCTGCAGAAGTCACATAATTAGTTAAATAAAGTCCACCTGTGTGCAATCTAAGTGTCACATGATCTCAGTATGTATACACCGGTTCTGAAAGGCCCCAGAGTCTGCAACACCACTAAGCAAGGGGCACCACCAAGCAAGCGGCACCAAGGAGAACAAAGAGCTCTCCAAACAGGTCAGGGACATTGTTGTGGGGAAGTACATATCAGGGTTGGGTTATAAAAAAAGATCAGAAACTTTGAACATCCCTCGGAGCACCATTAAATCCATTATAAAAAAATTTGAAAGAATATGGCACCACAAGAAACCTACCAGGAGAGGGCCGCTCACCAAAACTCACGGACCAGGCAAGGAGAGCATTAATCAGAGAGGCAACAAAGAGACCAAACATAACCCTGAAGGAGCTGCAAAAGCTCCACAGTCTCCACAGGCGTACACTCTACAGACCTGGGCTTTACGGAAGAGTGGCCTATAAAAAGCCATTGCTTAAAGAAAAAAATAAGCAAACACATTTGGTGTTCGCCAAAAGGCATGTGGGAGACTCCCCAAACATATGGAAGAAGGTACTCTGGTCAGATGAGACTAAAATTTAGTTTTTTGGCCATCAAGAAAAATGTTTTGTCTGGTTCAAACCCAACACCTCTCATCACCCCAAGACCACCATCCCCACAGAGAAGCATGGTGGTGGCAGCATCATGCTGTGGGGATGTTTTCCATCGGCAGGGACTGGGAATCTGGTCAGAATTGAAGAAATTATGGATGGCGCTAAATACAGGGAAATCCTTGAGGGAAACCTGTTTCAGTCTTCCAGAGATTTGAGACTAGGACGGAGGTTCACCTTCCAGCAGGACCCTAAGCATACTGCTAAAGCAACACTCAAGTGGTTTAAGGGGAAACATTTAAATGTCTTGGAATGGCCTAGTCAAAGCCCAGACCTCAATCCAATTGAGAATCTGTGGTATAACTTAAAGATTGCTGTACATTGCGGAACCTATCCAACTTGAAGGAGCTGGAGCAGTTTTGCCTTGAAGAATGGGCAAAAATCCCAGTGGCTAGATGTGCCAAGCTTATAGAGACATACCACAAGAGACTTTTAGCTGTACTTGCTGCAAAAGGTGGATCTAGAAAGTATTGACTTTGGAGGGGTGAATAGTTATGCACGCTCAAGTTTTCAGTTTTTTTGTCTAATTTCTTGTTTGTTTCACAATAAAAAATATTTTGCATCTTCAAAGTGGTAGACATGTTTGTAAATCAAATGATATGAATCCACAAAAAAAACTATTTTAATTCCAGATTGTAAGGCAACAAAATAGGAAAAATGCCAACGGGGTGAATACTTTCGCAAGCCACTGTAGTTTGCATCATACCTGTGGTATATAGTCTGATAGACCAAGGCTTTAAGCCAATAAGCATCCAGGACCCAAACTACCCGGTTTCTAATGAATAATAACTCCTACTGTAACTCCAGTGGCGTGCCGTGGGCCTGGGGCCTGGGCCTTCAGTGAGGTACTACACAGTCCCACCCGAATTAATCCACCTCATTATGATGCCATGGCTCTAGAAACTATACATTTAGACAGAAACGCAGTATAACCAGGCGTTGCGTCACCTTGAAATTGACAAATTGACATTTTTGGGTAAACAGTGTTTACCCAAAAACATGACACAATCAATGAGTCTTTTCAATATTTCCCTTCACCTTTTCATTGTGCAGCTCCGTTGCCCTGCGCGTTTGTTCTTTGAGCTGTAGATCCACTCCGGTGTCCCCAAAAGTTTTCAAAAGCACCATTGCTTGTTAGTGCCCAGCCGTACTTTGGTGTCTCGTTGCTGCCTTGGTTAGACAACTCAAGTTTGCAAAGCCAGTGTGGCTCCAAACACCAAATCGATCACTTGCAAATAATAGGCATTCCCAGCAGTACAGTTTGCAGTGCTTCTCGGAGCCAAGGAGCCTGTGAGCCATTGACAGCGCTCGTAGTTGAAACTTTGAAAGTGGCGAGCGAACGAAGCACTTTCCCGCCTGTGACAGGCTTTGTGGCGTCGGGCGACCTCTCCTTACAATGTCTAACTTTTCTTGAAAAGTTCGTCTTGAGAATGGCGTTATAATTATATCCTCGACCAAATCGATATCTTCTCCTCCTTCCGCCATTGTGGGTTGAAAAAACAGCTTAGTAGTACGCGAATTAATTCGTTTATCAAATTCAGTTTCCTAGATCTCCATAGGACCTGCCTCTCAATATTGGTAATCCAATCAAAAGACGTGCACGCACTACGCCTGCTAGCTGGCTCCTGTGTAACACTGGAGCCAGCCAGAAGGCGTACAATAGCCAACTCTAAAGCTGATTGGTTGACACTAAATTTTCATTTCCATTCACTATAAGCTACAAGCGCCCGCACTGTTGATTCTGAAGGCCTGAGGGCAGATTTTAGAGCCCTGGCAACACATGATGGCTGAATATGATTGGATAAAAGATCTAACATAAAGACCAGCCCTCAAAATCTCAACCTGGGGCTGGAAGCAGTGCAACCAAGAGGAAAGCTATGAAATGAAGAGTATAACTCTTACTCTGGGGAATAATTTAATACATATTTGTGGGAAAATATATTTTAAAAAAAATTATATATTCTGATGATGTTTAGGCCAGCAGAGAAGGCCTTGCAGGCCCTGACGGCCCACCACTGTGTAACTCTGTGTTGTTGTTTGTGTCGCACTGCTTTGCTTTATCTTGGCCAGGTCGCAGTTGTAAATGAGAACTTGTTCTCAACTGGCCTACCTGGTTAAATAAAGGTGAAATAAAATAAAATGTAAATAAAATAAATACTGCAGCCATCTGATAGTGAGTTAAGCAATTAAAGTAGGGTATCACAGGTATTAAACTGTCCCTCTGAAAGGAGGGTATCAGGTATTAAACTGTCCCGCTGAAAGGAGGGTAAAACGGGTAATAAACTGTCCGTCTTCCTCTTATTGCTGCCTGCCAAGGAGTAACTGTTGTCTGCTTTCTCTCTCACCTGGAATCTATCTCACCCTGATTAATAACTTGTAAATCCATATGAACAAGGTTAACATGGTGTCATCAATGTTAGAGGAACTGTAAAATAGAGTTCAAGTTAATGCCTCATCCATACACACAAATACAACCCACCCAAACCATCCCTAATGTACAAACCAAGTATGTTCTCGACAAAAGGCTTAAATATGATGATGAAGCGGAACGTCTCATTTATATGGCTGAGTGCTAAATGGATGCCCATCCTTTCATATCACCACAGCGATTAGGGAACCTTTGATCTCTGGGGTGGAATTGATAGGATGAGGAGGAGGGATGGTGAACACATCGTAAGAACACACCAATGCTCACAGGCACGCACACACACCTGCGCACACACCTTGCACACAAAACACACACACGACTACGCCTCTTCCTACTCAGGAGGTAAAAAATATTTGGCATGGCCCCTCACATCCTCAAAAAGTTCTACAGCTGCACCATTGAGAGCATCTTGACTGGCTGCATCACCGCTTGGTATGCCAATTGCACCGCGCCTCGATCACAAGGCGCTACAGAGGGTAGTGCGCATGGCCTAGTACATCACTGGGGCCGAGCTCCCTGCCATCCAGGACCTCTATACCAGGCAGTGTCAGAGGAAGGTCCTAAAAATTGTCAAAGACCCCAGCCACCCAAGCCATAGACTGTTCACTCTGGTACCTCATGGCAAGCGATACCGGAGCACCAAGTCTGGTACCAAAAGGCACCTGAACAGCTTCTACCCCCAACTGATATTTTGCTGAGGCAGAGATGATTGGCCGATACAGAGACGTGCGAGGACAGCAGTGGAGGCATACATTCTGGCCCAATGACAACCACCAAATGTTGTTTTTATTTTATTTTTTATTTTTTTAGAACATACCTTTATTATTCCCCGCAAACCCTACCACCCCTCCCCCAATTGGAGTAAACTAATAAACAATAACACTTAGGCTTCTACCTTCAGTTTATACATACTATACACATTTTACAGACACTATCTGTTTTACAATAGTTATCTTTTGTTTGTTTTTAGTTCTGGCCTTCCTCTATTTCTGATGACCATCCAGTTCAATTTTTATTTGTAACTGTGCTATTTCACAAAAGTTCTGAACCTATATAGATTTTACAGACCCCGTATGTTTACATTTGTTCTCTTATTGTTGTTAGCCCCACCCTTCAGCTCCCATCTATCTCTTAATCTCTTAACACCATCCATTTTGGATTTCTCTTTGCCATATATTTTTCAACTGTGCTGTGATGTTCACAAAAATACTGAACCTTTCTATTCTCATAGTTTGTACAGATTGTAAATTAAAGTTTTTTTTTTTTGCTGAAATAATTATTATATTATCGATCAATTGACTGTGACTTTTCAAATCACCCAGTGTTGCTATCTGCAGCGTTAGTTCTAGGTAAATGTTGCAATTCTTCATCCATTCCTGGACCTGTGACCAAACACAAGCTACATATGGACAATACCAAAACAAATGATCTAATGGCTCTGCCTCCTCGCAGCAAAATCTGCAGAGCTGGGAAGATTGTATCCCCCATATATATAACATTCTATTAGTTGCAAGAATTTTGTATAATAATTGAATTTGAAAAATTAGAAGTTTTGAATCCGGCGTTGTTTTGTGTATCAATTCATAAACCATGTGCCATGGAATCGGTACATCGAAAATCTCTTCCCAACTATTTAGCAATTTATATGGCACAGCTGTACATTTTTTGGTCCTTCAATGAAACTGCTATTTAGTTTTATTTATCACAATTTTCTTTTACCATTTTTGGTCTTTAATGCAGGGTTGACAGACAAGTTCCTTACTTTTTCGCCCATCCATTTTTGTGGTAATACTGCAATTAGTTGGTTGTAATTTTGGGTGGAACAGACATTTCCATATGTCTGTGTTAGCTACATGAATGACATAACTCCACCAGTCTTATTTATGATAACATTTCCAAAGATTATACCTTTTATTTTATTTGGAATTTTATCGAAAAATATGTTTTTTTTATCAATTACTATATTTGAGTTTAACCACAATATTTGTTGTATTATTTGCTCTGTCTTTTCAGGTGGATTAAACTGAAATTGCTGTCACGCCCTGACCTTAGAGATCCTTTTTATGTCTCTATTTTGGTTGGTCAGGGCGTGAGTTGGGGTGGGCATTCTATGTTTTTGTTATATGTTTTCTATTTCTATGTGTTTGGCCGGGTTTGGCTCTCAATCAGAGGCAGCTGTCTATCGTCTCTGATTGAGAACCATACTTAGGTAGCCTTTTCCCACCTGTGTTTTGTGGGTAGTTGTTTTCTGTTTTGTGTCTGCACCAGACAGAACTGTTTCGCTTTCGTTCTCCTGTTTGTTGTTTTTGTTCGATTTGTGTTTTTTGAGCCGCCACAGCGGATAGATGCCCACCCAGACCCTCCCGTTTAGGTTTTGCGGCAGGAGTCCGCACCTTTGGGGGGGGGGTACTGTCATGCCCTGACCTTAGAGATCCTTTTTATGTCTCTATTTTGGTTGGTCAGGGTGTGAGTTGGGGTGGCCATTCTATGTTTTTGTTCTATGTTTTCTATTTCTATGTGTTTGGCCAGGTGTGGTTCTCAATCAGAGGCAGCTGTCTATCGTTGTCTCTGATTGAGAACCATACTTAGGTACCCTTTTCCCACCTGTGTTTTGTGGGTAGTTGTTTTGTGTCTTTCTAAGGCTTGTTTAAAAAATAACAATATTTTGGCGATGATTTCATTTTTAAATAACCGAAAGTGAGCAGTTGTAATCTGAATAAAGGGAAAAAGGCCATTCTTGAACATGGGGTGAGACATTCTTACTAATTTACTAGAGAACCATTTTGGATTTACAGGTAAGTATAACTTTTGTATGACTGATGCCTTTAGTGAGAGGTCTAATGCTTTAATATTTAATCATTTCTGCCCTCTGAATTCATATTCATTATATAAATAGGCCCTTTTAATTTGTTCTGGCTTGCCATTCCAAATAAAATGGAATAATTTTGTTCATACAATTGAAAAACAGGTCACTAGGTGTAGGCAAAACCATAAGCAAATAGATAAACTGTGATATGACTAAAGAGTTAATCAGGGTGATTTTTCCACAAATAGACAGGTATTTTCCTTTCCATGGTAAGTTTCTATAAAAAATATATTTGAGTAAGATCATTTCTTTCTTTTGGGATATGTATATCCACATACCCGTCAAACCATTTTATTGGTAAACTACACACTAATGTAAAAGTATAATTTTTTTTGTTATCCAATGCGTAATATAGTACACTTATCATAATTTGGTTTTAATCCAGAGAGGTTAGAAAAAGTATCTAGATCATCTATGAGGCTGTGGAGGGATTCTAATTGTGGTTTTAATAGAAAACATGAATCATCAGCGTACAATGACACCTTTGTTTTTAAGCCACGGATTTCTAATCCATTAATATTATTGTTGGATCTAATTTTAACAGCTAACATTTCAATGGCAATAATAAATAGATATGCCGATAGTGGACAACTTTGTTTTACTCCTCTTGACAGTTTAGTACTTTCTGAGATGTAGCCATTATTTACTATTTTACACCTAGGGTTACTATACATAACTTTAACCCATTTTATAAGATATTTTCATAAAATGTAAATATTCCAGGCATTTATATATAAACTCCAGTCATACTTTATCAAAAGCCTTTTCAAGATCAGCTATGAAAACCTGGCCTGGTTTCCCCGATATTTCATATTGTGCTATTGTTTCCAATACTTGTCTTATAGTATCTCCAATGTATCATCCATGTCAAAAACCTGTCTGATTAGGATGAATAATATCTGACAAAACCTTTTTAATTCTACGAGCCAAGCATTTAGCTAGAATTTTTGCATCACAACACTGAGAGGCCTCCATTTTTTTTAATGGACTGGATCTTTATACAGTGGGGAGAACAAGTATTTGATACACTGCCGATTTTGCAGGTTTTCCTACTTACAAAGCATGTAGAGGTCTGTCATTTTTATCATAGATACACTTCAACTGTGAGAGACGGAATCTAAAACAAAAATCCAGAAAATCACATTGTATGATTTTTAAGTAATTAATTTGTATTTTATTGCATGACATAAGTATTTGATCACCTACCAACCAGTAAGAATTCCGGCTCTCACAGACTTGTTAGTTTTTCTTTAAGAAGCCCTCCTGTTCTCCACTCATTACCTGTGTTAACTGCACCTGTTTGAACTCGTTACCTGTATAAAAGACACCTGTCCACACACTCAATCAAACAGACTCCAACCTCTCCACAATGGCCAAGACCAGAGAGCTGTGTAAGGACATCAGGGATACAATTGTAGACCTGCACAAGGCTGGGATGGGCTACAGGACAATAGGCAAGCAGCTTGGTGAGAAGGCAACAACTGTTGGCGCAATTATTAGAAAATGGAAGAAGTTCAAGATGACGGTCAATCACCCTCGGTCTGGGACTCCATGCAAGATCTCACCTCGTGGGGCATCAATGATCATGAGGAAGATCAGCCCAGAACTACACGGCAGGACCTGGTCAATGACCTGAAGAGAGCTGGGACCACAGTCGCAAAGAAAACCATTAGTAACACACTACGCCGTCATGGATTAAAATCCTGCAGCGCACGTCCAGGCCCATCTGAAGTTTGCCAATGACCATCTGGATGATCCAGAGGAGGAATGGGAGAAGGTCATGTGGTCTGATGAGACAAAAATAGAGCTTTTTGGTCTAAACTCCACTCGCCGTGTTTGGAGGAAGAAGAAGGATGAGTACAACCCCAAGAACACCATCCCAACCGTGAAGCATGGAGGTGGAAACATCATTCTTTGGGGATGCTTTTCTGCAAAGGGGACAGGACGACTGCACCGTATTGAGGGGAGGATGGATCGCGAGATCTTGGCCAACAACCTCCTTCCCTCAGTAAGAGCATTGAAGATGGGTCGTGGCTGGGTCTTCCAGCATGACAACAACCCGAAACACACAGCCAGGGCAACTAAGGAGTGGTTCCGTAAGAAGCATCTCAAAGTCCTGGAGTGGCCTGGCCAGTCTCCAGACCTGAACCCAATAGAAAATCTTTGGAGGGATTTGAAAGTCCGTATTGCCCAGCGACAGCCCCGAAACCTGAAGGATCTGGAGAATGTCTGTATGGAGGAGTGGGCCAAAATCCCTGCTGCAGTGTGTGCAAACCTGGTCAAGAACTACAGGAAACGTATGATCTCTGTAATTGCAAACAAATGTTTCTGTACCAAATATTAAGTTCTGCTTTTCTGATGTATCAAATACTTATGTCATGCAATAAAATACAAATTAATTACTTAAAAATCATACAATGTGATTTTCTGGATTTTTGTTTTAGATTCCGTCTCTCACAGTTGAAGTGTACCTATGATACAAATTACAGACCTCTACATGCTTTGGAAGTAGGAAAACCTGCAAAATCGACAGTGTATCAAATACTTGTTCTCCCCACTGCATATACAACTTGGATCCTGTTTCAGTAATAATTAAATCAGACGTTCTTGTTGCGTGTCTGATAATCTACCGTTTATATATAGTAGTGGTTTAAACATGCTAATAATGGTCCTCTGAGTACATCAAAAAAAGTTTGGTATACTTCCACTGGTATGCCATCCAGACGTGGAGTTTCCTGGACTTAAATGCTTTAATTACATCAAGAAGTTCCTCCTCTGTAATTTGGCCTTCACATGAGTCTTTCTGTACATTATTAATAAGAAAAAAATCCATACAATTAGCTTTGGTTAGTGGAGATGGAGGAGACTGAAACGAAAACATATTCCTAAAGTACTTTACTTCTTCTTTCAAAATATAGTTCGGTGAATCATGAGTGACTCCATCATTTGTAACAAGTTTCAATAAATTTTTTTGGGTAGAATTTCTATATTGAAGATTGAAAAATAATTTGGTGCAGTTCGCTTTATTTTTTATAATATATTACATTGGATCTTTCTTGAATAAGCTCCTCCATTTCTTTTTGTTTTTCCTCTAACTTACTCTGAGCCTCTATGGTACAGTTTTTATTGCTAGCTATCTGTACTGTTAGTCCTTCAATTTAATTTGTTTTATAGATGAGTACTGAATTGCATGGCCTCTAAAGTCCCATTGTCCCATACAATAAGGGGATCTGCTGTACCTATGTTATGTCGGAAAAAGTCAGTTATAAATTATTCTGTCCTAGTTAAAAACAAGTTATCATCCAGTAGGCTTTGATTAAATTTCCAATATCCTCACCCACGTGGAAATTCTGTAAGAGTAATATAAATTATATACCAATTATGTGACTTTTGTTGCCAGAGAGAATGACATAAGAAAGTAGTCAAGACGACTAGCTTGATTAAACCTCCTTCATGTATATCTCACTAGGTCAGGGTATTAAACCTCCTCCATGTATATCTCACTAGGTCAGGGTATTAAACCTCCTCCATGTATATCTCACTAGGTCAGGATATTAAACCTCCTCCATGTATATCTCACTAGGTCAGGGTATTAAACCTCCTCCATGTATATCTCACTAGGTCAGGATATTAAACCTCCTCCATGTATATCTCACTAGGTCAGGACATTAAACCTCCTCCATGTATATCTCACTAGGTCAGGATATTAAACCTCCACCATGTATATCTCACTAGGTCAGGATATTAAACCTCTATGTATATCTCACTAGGTCAGGGTATTAAACCTCCTCCATGTATATCTCACTAGGTCAGGGTATTAAACCTCCTCCATGTATATCTCACTAGGTCAGGGTATTAAACCTCCTCCATGTATATCTCAATAGGTCAGGGTATTAAACCTCCATGTATATCTCACTAGGTCAGGATATTAAATCTCCATGTATATCTCACTAGGTCAGGATATTAAACCTCCATGTATATCTCACTAGGTCAGGATATTAAACCTCCTCCATGTATATCTCACTAGGTCAGGATATTAAACCTCCTCCATGTATATCTCACTAGGTCAGGATATTAAACCTCCTCCATGTATATCTCACTAGGTCAGGGTATTTAACCTCCTCCATGTTTATCTCACTAGGTCAGGGTATTAAACCTCCTCCATGTATATCTCACTAGGTCAGGGTATTAATAGAGGTATTTTAAACCATATTAAAATCTCCCACCATAATAATAGAGTCTAGTGTTGCTTGTAGAGTTGATAAATTCTAATATATATTTCCAAAGAAGCTTTGGATCGTATAGGTTATTAATAAGCCATATCTGTTTATGGTCCAATAATATATTTTAAATCATCTTTCTGCCTTGAGGATCTGTTCGGACAATTTGCACATTTGGATCAAAATTACTGTTAATTAATATCATTACCCCTTTTGAATTTCTTTGCCCACAGGATAAATACATTTCGCCCCCTGTCCTTTTTCCTCAAAACTTCATCTAAAATTGTTGAATGAGTTTCCTGTCAACAATAGATATTATATTCCTTCTCTTTTAGCCAGGTAAATACTGATCGTCTTTTTTTACTATCTGCTATTACAATCATAACTGGCTATACTTATTTCACCAATTACCATAATGAGACACACGTTTCAATTCTATTTATCATAATATATGTTTGTAAACGTACCATTAAAAAGTAACGTGATGATTGAGTGTCTATATAGCTGTACCGTGATATTTGCATTGCTACAAAGTAAACCTCCAATTGGTCCACACCCGCTAAAACCCCTCATCCCGAGTTGGGTTGTCATCCCATGGCCCCGGGGAGACCGAGACCCATCCTTCGAAAAGAGCACATAGTGCCACCATCAGAACAGAAACAAATCAACCGCCAAATGCATTTCCATCGCCATTACCTCAATTTGTATTATATATAGCCATTAAAATATATACATATATATAAAAACTCCTGTATCTTATTTTCAATTAATATTAGCAATTCATATTTGTAGTAATGTTGGCAGTTTATGCAAAGGATTTTTACCTCTCGCCAGTATTGCCATTACCAAAACACATTATGGCACGCAATTATTATGATTCATCCTCTATTGTCCCTAACATCTTTTACTCCCTCGCAACAGTTGTGGGATACACACAACAAGATTCTCAGATTCTCAACAGTTGCACCATCCCAGAGCTCAACTCAAGAAAGGTCTTGATTTACGAATGCATATACAGTTGCAGCTGTATGAGAAGGCCTGCAAAACAAAGCAAAAAAAGGGCAGAAATGGGTAGATTTATTTAACCATTGTCACATCCTAGGTGATGGAGGTCAGATATACCCCCTTCCCCTGAAACACCCACACGGTCCCCCATTGTGACCATATTCCCAAGCATCTCCGTGCAGTCAGACCTTTGATTTTGTGCCACCAGGGCCACAATAATATGCCCCCTCTCTGAATGTCCGAGTGTGACCCCCTCCCCATGGGTTACTGCAGCTAGTGTTGCCAGCACTGCCACTGCCTGGTTGGGGACACCCCACCGGAATTCCCACCGGCTAGGTACAAGGTCATCAAGGTTCTCATTAGCATCTTTGAGAATTTCCTTGTATATTAAGCTCTTTATCAGGGGGCTCTGGCTTTGCAGGACCAACCTTGCCAGGCAGGCTCAGAATCTTGAGGGGGCGGTGAGCATTTTGGCTGCAGACAGGCTGCTTACAGCAGGCCCATAAAACAGTTAGGGACTTCTCCTTAGTATCTGGGTCGTTAAGGTGGGTGTCTAGTGTATAGGGTTGTGGACCGTCCCGTCAATATAAGACCATAAGAAAATATATGAGATGTATAAATTATTTTTTAAATGCAGTTCCACCATGATAGGACAATAAATAAATAAGATTTAATTATAAAATGTATAGAGAGACATGTACAGTGTTTGGAGGCTGGAAATATGTTGCAAGTGGATGAAGGTGCGCAGTTAGCCTAGTAAACGAGTCCGTTGAAGTGAGTTTGACAATCAGATGAAAACATCATGACTGGTTGTGTTTATGCCACAATAAAAGGTCATTTTAAAAGTTAGACGACATATGTTTAAGACAAGGCCCACATAGATCATATTGAATGAATAGGGTTTCTATATGTAATTCTATGATATGGCCAATATATTTCTTTGGTGCATGCACACATAGGAGGCCTCGTATCGGGAATATATATATTCTACTTTCACCCTTGGTTACAGCCTGAATTAAATCAATCAATCAAATGTATTTATAAAGCCCATTTTTACATCCGCTGACGTCACAAAGTGCTATACAGAAACCCAGACTAAAACCCCAAACAGCAAGCAATGCAGATGTAGAAGCACGGTGGCTAGGAAAAACTCCCTAGAAAGGCAGAAACCT
Source organism: Salvelinus namaycush (assembly GCF_016432855.1). Classification (NCBI taxonomy): domain Eukaryota; kingdom Metazoa; phylum Chordata; class Actinopteri; order Salmoniformes; family Salmonidae; genus Salvelinus; species Salvelinus namaycush. Next base: position 34,222,371 of record NC_052323.1, on the reverse strand, counting down.
CGTAATAAACCTAGAGAGGAACCAGGCTCTGAGCCAGTCCTGAGCCAGTCCTCTTCTGGCTGTGCCGGGAGGAGATTATAAGAGTACATGGCCATTAAGGCCTGATTGTTGTTCAATATGTTCAAACGTTCATAGATGACCAGCAGGGTAAAATAATAAGGTGGTTGTAGAGGGTAGTAGAGGGTGCAACAGGTCAGTACTTCAGGAGTAAATGTCAGTTGGCTTTTCATAGCCGAGCATTCAGAGGTCGAGACAGCAGGTGCGGTAGAGAGAGAGATAGTCGAAAACAGCATGTCCGAGACAAGGTAGCACATCCGGTGACCAGGTCAGGGTTCCATAACCGCAGGCAGAACAGTTGAAACTGGAGCAGCAGCACGACCAGGTGGACTGGGGACAGCCAGGAGTCATCAGGCCAGTTAGTCCTGAGGCATGGCCCTAGGGCTCAGATCCTCTGGATGGGGTGGGAGAGAGGGAGATAGATAGATAGATAGATAGAATTAGAGGGAGCATACATAAATTAATACAGGACACCAGATAAGACAGGGGAATTACATCAGATATAACAGACTGACCCAAGCCCCCGCAACATAGACTATTGCACCATAGATACTGGGGGCTGAGACAGGCGGGGTCGGGGGACACTGTGGTCCCATCCGACGCTACCCCCGGACCGGGCCAACCAGGCAGGAAATAACCCCACCCATTTTGCCAAAGCACAGCCCCCACACCACTAGAGGCATATCAACAGACAACCAACTGGCCTCCCGGGTGGCACAGTGGTCTAGGGCACTGCATCGCAGTGCTAGCTGTGCCACCAGAGACTCTGGGTTCGCGCCCAGGCTCGGGAGGTCCGTGGGGTGACGTACAATTGGCCTCGCGTCGTCCGGGTTAGAGAGGGTTTGGCCGGTAGGGATATCCTTGTCTCGCGCACCAGCGACTCCTGTGGCGGGCCAGGCGCAGTGCGCACTAACCAAGGCTTGCAGTGCAAGCAGTGCGGCTTGGTTGGGTTGTGTTTCGGAGGACGCATGGCTTTCGACCTTTGTCTCTCCCGAGCCTGTACGGGAGTTGTAGCGATGAGACAAGATAGTAATTACTAACAATTGGATACCACGAAATTGGGGAGAAAAGTGGGTAAAATAAAATAAAAACAGACAACCAACTTACTACTCTGAGACAAGGCTGAGTTTAGCCCACCGCACAAGCCCGAGGGGGCGCAAAACCAGACAAGAACATCATGTCTGTGACTCAAGTGATGCACCCCTCCTAGGGACGGTATGGAAAAGCACTAGTAACTCAGTGCTTTTCCATACAGTGACTCAGCCCCCGTAATAGGGTCAGAGGCAGAAAATCACAGTGGGGAGAGGGGAGCTGGACAGGCAGAGACAGCAAGGGTGGTTAGTCAGATCCAACAGCAGATCTCTTTGTTTCTTGGGACCTAGAACTGGCAACTCTGATTTGTCCGAGTTTAAAAGTTAAACATGTGCCGCTATCCACTTCCTTATGTTCCTCACTTCCTTATGTTTCATCAGAATGCACAGCTCTGTGTCGTCTGCACAGCAGTGAAAGTTGACATTGTGTTTCTGAATGACATCACCAAGAAGTAGAATATAAAGTGAAAACAATAGTGGTCCTAAAACGGAACCTTGAGGAACGCCAAAACTTTAAATTGATTTGTCAGAGGAAAAACCATCCACAGAGACTAACTGATACCTTTCCGATAAGATCTAAACCAGGCAAGAACTTGTCCGTGTAGACCAATTAGGATTTCTAATCTCTCTAAAAGAATGTGCTGATCGATGGTGTCAAAAGCAGCAATAAGGTCTACGAGCATGAGGACAGATGCAGAGCCTTGGTCTGACGCCATTAAAAGGTAATTTACCACATTCACAAGTGCAGTCTCAATGCTATATAGGGGTGTAAAACCAGACTGAAGCATTTCGTATACGTCATTTGTCTTCAGGAAAGCAGTGAGTTGCTGTGCAACAGCTTTTTTTTTTAAATTGAGGAATGGGAAATTTGATACAGGCTGATAGTTTTTTACATTTTCCGGGTCAAGGTTTGACTTTTTCAAGAGAGGTTTTATGACTGCCACTTTTAGTGTGTTTGGTACACATCCAATGGATAGGGTGCCATTTATTATGTAGCTTTTTCAGTAGTTTAGTTGGAATAAAGTTCAGTATGCAGCTTGAAGGTTTAGAGGCCATGACTATTTTCATGAATACTGTATGTGAAGAGATACAGGATTAAAAACGTTAGTGTCTCCATTGATCCTTGGTCTTGGCAGTCCTGTGCAGACTCAGGACAACTGAGCTTTGCTTTCTAATGACTTGCTTTCTAATGATCATGATCTTTTCATCTAAGAAGTTCATGAATTCATCACTGCTACTCCTTGAACACAGCCTCGTTATTGCTATTTATTGTGTTTCTATTTTATTTTAGAAATGTTTTCCTATTAAACTCTGCATTGTTGGGAAAGGGCTTGTAAATAAGCATTTCATGGTAACTTGTGACTTGTGACAAATAAAATGTTATTGATTGATTGATTGACACGGACACACACACAGCATACACTACACTAACATAGCACATACAGTTGAAGTCAGAAATTTACATACACTTAGGTTGGAGTCATTAAAACTTGTTTTTCAACCACTCCACAAATTTCTTGTTAATTAACAAACTATAGTTTTGGCAAGTCGGTTAGGACATCACTTATAATTCACTGTATCACAATTCCAGGGGGTCAGAAGTTTACATACACTAAGTTGACTGTGCCTTTAAACAGCTTGGAAAATTCCAGAAAATGATGTCATGGCTTTAGAAGCTTCTGATAGGCTAATTGATATAATTTGAGTCAATTGGAGGTGTACCTGTAATGTATTTCAAGGCCTACCTTCAAACTCAGTGCCTCTTTGCTTGACATCATGGGAAAATCAAAATAAATCAGCCAAGACCTCAGAAAAAAATGTGTAGACTGTGAGCTTTGCGTTTTTCAAATCCGGTATCAGGATAAATAAAAAGCAAGGTCTGCTAACTTTTTTAAATTATGTTTAATTAACGCAAACAATAAATGGCAAATGCAATTTTCGTATATACGGGTTCGCTGTATCACCGCGCAGGGTAAAACAGGTAACTGGCAGGAAGTATGTAAACAGCTGTTCTTATACCGTGATGACGTAGTTCCAACGCGTCTGTTGGCCTATCACAGTAGAGGCTGAGCGTGGTTTAAACTTTGCTCAGCCTATCGCCGGTACTCAGACTGGTCCCCTTCTTTCAGATGTCCGCATCTGGTCGTTGGGTAGATTAGATCCGTCTTGTGTCTTCCCGTCGATTCTACACTCAAACAGTTCCTAATATGGTATTGTCCAGTGCCCTACCCTCCCTGGTTGGCTTAAGAGATATGCACCACTCCCCTCTCCAGATTGACCACAGCTTTTATAGCCTGTCACTCTGTTGATCAGTCTTTACACACACACACACACACACACACACACACACACACACACACACACACACACACACACACACACACACACACACACACACACACACACACACACACACACACACACACACACACACACACACATCTGCATTGTTTGTGTGTAACAAAACAATATTCATCTTCATACAATATGGTAGCAGGCTATAGTGCATAAACATAAATCCTAACAAGACCTCCACAAGTCTGGTTCATCCTTGGGAGCAATTTCCAAATGCCTGAAGGTACCAAGTTCATCTGTGCAAACAATAGTACGCAAGTATAAACAGCATGGGACCATGCAGCAGTCATAATGCTCAGGAAGGAGACGCGTGTCACGCCCTGGCCTTAGTATTCTTTGTTTTCTTTATTATTTTAGTTAGGTCAGGGTGTGACATGGGTATTTATGTGGGTTTTTGTGTGTCCAGGGTGATTGTATGGTTTAGGGGGTTTATTTAGAGTAGTTGGGTTTATGTTTAGGATAGTTGTCTAGCTGTGTCTATGTTGAACGTTTGTAGCCTGTATGTGTGCACTACGTTTATTAGCTTCACGGTCGTTTATTGTTTTGGTAGTTTGTAAGTGTTTTGTTTCGTTTTGCCTTCTTCCATATTAAAAGAAGATGGCTTATTTTCCACATGCTGCGTCTTGGTCCGTCTCTCCTCCACACGATCGTGACAACGCGTTCTGTCTCCTAGAGATGAACGTACTTTTGTGCGAAAAGTGCAAATCAATCCCAGAACAACAGCAAAGGACCTTGTGAAGATGCTGGAGGAAACAGGTACAAAAGTATCTATATCCACAGTAGAATGAGTCCTATATCGACATAACCTGAAAGGCCGCTCAGCAAGGAAGAAGCCACTGCTCCATAACCGCCATAAAAATGCCAGACTACAGTTTGCACATGGGGACAATGATCATACTTTTTGGAGAAATGTCCTCTGGTCTGATGAAACAAAAAAAGAACTGTTTGGCCATAATGACCATTGTTAAAAAGGGGGAGGCTTGCCACCTGAAGACACCATCCCAACCGTGAAGCACGGGGGTGGCGGCATCATGTTGTGGGGGTGCTTTGCTGCAGGAGGGACTGGTGCACTTCACAAAATAGATGGCATCATGAGGAAAGGAAAATTATGTGGATATATTGAAGCAATATCTCAAGACATCAGTCAGGAAGTTAAAGCTTGATCGCAAATGGGTCTTCCAAATGAACAATGACCCCAAGCATACTTCCAAAGTTGTGGCAAAATGGCTTAAGGACAACAAAGTCAAGGTATTGGAGTGGCCATCACAAATCCCTGACCTTAATCCCATAGAAAATGTGTGGGCAGAACTGAAAAAGCATGTGCGAGCAAGGAGGCCTACAAACCTGACTCAGTTACACCAGCTCTGTCAGGAGAAATGGGCCAAAATTCACCCAACTTAATGTAGGAAGCTTGTGGAAGGCTACCCGCAACATTTGACCCAAGATAAACAATTTAAAGGCAATGCTACCAAATACTTATTGAGTGTATGTAAACTTCTGACCCACTGGGAATTTGATGAAAGAAATAAAAGCTGAAATAAATAATTCTCTCTACTATTATTCTGACATTTCACATTCCTAATATAAAGTGGTGATCCTACCTGACCTAAAACAGGGAATTTTTACTTGGATTAAATGTCCGGAATTGTGAAGAACTGAGTTTAAATGTATTTGGCTAAGGTGTATGTAAACTTCTGACTTCAACTGTATACCCTTACACAGAACGCACTCACTGCAAGCACGTGCCTGCATATATGAAATCCTTATCCACAAAACATGCCCATCACCTGATAGACTCTAGCTCTTGTATAACTGTGAATACATAACCAGCTGAACTTGGTGGAGTGTGATAATGTTTTGTGAGGAGGTCTCTGGGGATGAGGATTACTTTCCATTGACTGAAGGATGGGGCTCTCGTACTGTACATTACAGCACTGAAGACAGATACCCTCATCTGCTCAGATCTCTCTCTCACTGGAACATTTCTGGGCCTTCCTGAGATGGCATTAAGTTTTATTTTTATGACAGGGTAGGCCACCTGTAAAATGAGGCCTGATTCCTGTAGTGTGAGAGGCTATCGTCTGGCTGGGTTAGGGTTATGGCCTGGGTCGGACATAGCGCAGAAAGGGGTGTGACTTGGCCGGATTCGCACAAATTCCTCAAACAGTGTCAGAGGGGATGATGTGGTCAGACAGAACCATACTACTGCAGATCTCACTCTCCTCTCTTTCTCTCTGTTTCTCTCTTTTCTGCATTTCACTCTGTTTCTCTCTCTCTCTCTCTCTCTCTCTCTCTCTCTCTCTGTCTCTCTCGTTCTTACACTTTCTGCCCACTGTCTCTGTCATTGTCAATACAATTTTTTTATTAATGGACCTGCCTGGTAAAATCAAGGTTACAATAAATAAAAAATAAAACTCTCAGTTTTTTCTATCTTTATTTTTTGTGCTGTTTATCTGTACAGTGTTAATATTAGCACACTCTTAGTCTCAGTAAGAGTTGACACACAATCCAGAGACTTTCCGTCATACTGGAATTGAGACATCATGTGCACTGAACTGAACTAATACCTGACACATTGCGTAATCAAAAAGAGCCAAAACCATAATTAACACACTTCCATGGAGGTAAAATTTCCTGGAATCACAGTGAGTGTAACTTGTGAGGAGTTGTGAAAGGAATTTTAAATGGAAAGTCTTTAAACATCCTCATCACCATCATCCTCCTCATCATCATCCTCATCATCATCACCTTCCTTCTTCCCCTCATCATCATCCTCCTTCTCCTCTTATTCATCATCATCATCAGCTTCCTCCTTCCCCTCATCCTCATCTTCATCATCTTCATCATCATCTTCCTCCTCCTCCCCCTCATCATCTTCCTCCTCCCCCTCCTCATCATCATCATCTTCCTCCTTCCCCTCACCATCCTCATCATCAATATTATTCAATGTCGTTGCATATAGGCTAGTCTAGTTCTTGTGGCAGTTTTGTTTGGCAGTCAAACCTGTGTTGTCAACACACCTCAAGACCATGTCAGTACACTTATCTAAAGCCTAGGCTCGCTTCTCCAGGTCTCAGACGAGATCACTCATTTTGCAGGCATAGCTCACTGAACCACCTCCGTTCCACTTGTACGCAGAGCGACAGATAATCAGAGCAACTATACCAACTAAGCAAATTTGCCCTGCGAATGGAGTCTATAGTCCAGTCAAGTCTTTATCAGACTGACTCAACTCCTACCGAGAATGACTCAACTCTTACTGAGAATGACTCAACTTCTACTGAGAATGAATCAACTTGTACTGAGTAATCAAATAATCTTTGGAAAGGGTTCTTTATAGCACCATACAGGTTCCATTTAGAACCTTATGAGCATGGTTCTTTATTTAACCTTAAAAAAAAGGTTCTATATAGCACCGCTATGGTTACAAGCCAAAGAACCCTAATTTGGCACTATACAGAACCATTTTATTTGTGTGTATTCTCTCCTCTGTCTCTCTGTTCTGACTGTCTCTACCCTCTATCATTCTTAAGAAACTGTCAATCAAACAACACTGTGGACAAACATCACTTTGCATCACCTTAATGTAACCGATGTGAAATGGCTAGCTAGTTAGCGGGGTGCGCGCTAATAGCGTTTCAATCGGTGACTTCACTCGCTCTGAGTCCTTGAAGTAGTTGTTCCCCTTGCTCTGCAAGGGCCATGGCTTTTGTGGAGCGATGGGTAACGATGCTTCGTGGGAGGCAGTTGTTGATGTGTGCAGAGGGTCCCTGGTTCAAGCCCAGGTAGGGGCGAGGAGAGGGACAGAAGCTATACTGTTACATTAACAAGAGTTTATATAGAAGGTTTATCACTACAGTTCCTATGTTATACAACCATATACATTTAATATGTGCAATAAAGCTTAGTTACTGTGTGCACAATCAACCCGTGCCTTAATAAAATCCCTCAGTATTCACTGCCATTAATTTAAGGTGGGCAATCCCTTGGTGGATGTTTCCTTCTATCGCCCTTTATTTGTTGCTAAATGATTGTGAGTAATTACTCTCAAGGTCCTCCCTTGGCCAACCATACAAAGTTATAAACCGCTATGTCACGATTGTAAAATTACAGGGATTGGGACGATATCACTGCCCCACTCACAGTAATAGTATGATAAAGACTGGACTGAACTATAGACTCCATTGGCAGGAAACATTGACATGCTTGACCTGGTTGCTCTTACTATCTGTAGCTCTGGGTGCAAGTGGAGCGGAGGTGCTTCAGTGAACTATGCTCGCATGATGAGTGATCTTGACCCGAGCCTAGGCTTTAGCTCTGTGGAATAGCATGGTCTTGAGGTGTACAACCCAGGTTTGACTGCCAGGTGGTAAGTCCAGACTGCTAGAGTCGCCAAACAAAACGACCACAAGAACTAGACCAGCCTATATGCAAGAACATCTAATAATATTGATGATGAGGATGATGATGAGGGGAAGGAGGAAGATGGTGATGATAAGGGGGAAGAGGAAGATGATGAGGATGTTTAAAGACTTTCCACATAAAATTCCTTTTATAACTCATCACAAGTTACATTCCCAGGTTCTTCATAACCATCACTGATGATAGAAAATGTGCTTCCAGGAAGCTTTACCTCCATGGAAGTTTGTTAAGAATGCCTTGGTCTCTTTTTGATTATGCAAAGTGTCAGGTATTAGTTCAGTTCAGTGCACATGATGTCTCAATTATAGTATGATGTGAAGTCTCTGGAATATGTAAGGACAGGTTTACAGTAAAACTTGAGTTCTAGGAAGTAGTCCACATTGCAGTATAAAGTTGGTGTACGTTACAGTGAAAGGGTGGTTACCCTAGTTGCCTTGGAGACGAGGCCGGGGGGTGGAGCCCGCGCTCGCGGAAACTGGCTTTAAATAAATGCTGGGAGTGAGAAGTTTTACACAGTTTCATTTGGATTCTATTCGGGAACTACTGACAGTAGTAACGGCGTAAACTACCACGAACCGGCCATCGCCTTGAACAGTATCCATTTGGACAAGACAATCAGAACCATGTGTGGTAAGGTCAGATAGAGCTACATCTTTTACTGTGCATCATGGAACTGGCAATCTGGATTGCCTAATCAGGAGACAGATTACGCATTATGCAAAGACATGACGGTAGTTTAGCCTAGGCTATTACTATTATTGGAATCTGACAAAATGATTATGTATGTTGTTATTGTAGGCTATTTTAAACCAGTCCGTTCAGACAGTTTGTGTATGTGCGTCACTGAATGCTGAATGAGGTGCCATCCTTGTAGGCAATTTACATGTCAGTGCAGGTATTTTTTTATATCTAAATATAAACCTCGATTCAATGTAATAGAGTTCAGCTGCGGTCCCCAGTACAATATATTGGTGGGACTCTGATCCTCCCGCCGTAGATAACATACTTCTTCCATGCATCCTGAATGGGACGTTGAGCTGCTACGTGTCAATGTACCTCCTTGGGGTAGGCCTGTCAATGACAGCTCAGCATTGTATTGTGAGCAGGTTATGATGATACACATCAATGTGATATTATCAGCCCATGGAGCAAAATCCTCAAATGTCCAAGTTTTGGTAAAACAAAACGTAGCCTATGCTTAAAGATGTAGGTATCACCCGAGTCGTTGGATTCTAGGCCTACGCACATTTCTGTTGCTGAAATATGACTATGTATTATCATGAAAATGTAGGATTGTTTAAGCAATAATGCATGAGGGGGTGTGGTATATGGCCAATATACCACGGCTGAGGGCCTTTCTTTATGCACGACGCAACACGGAGTGCATGGACACAGCCCTTAGCGGTGGTATATTGGCCATATTTCACAAACCCCGATGTGCCTTATTGCTATTATAAACTGGTTACCAACGTAATTAGAGCAGTAAAAATACATGTTTTGTCATACCCGTGATATATGGTCTGATATACCACGGCTGTCAGCCAATCACCATTCAGGTCTCGAATGAACAAGTTTATAAATACTATTAAATACTTTTAGTTTAATAGTAACTATTTTTCCCCGAGGTGAGAAGGTCGGCCAGTTTACTTTTCTCAGCAACTCTTAGAAAAAATGATGCCCTCTAGAACCTAAAAGGTTTTTTCGGCTGTCCCCATAGTAGTACCCTTTGAATAACTTTCCCTGTTTTGTTCCAGGTAGAACTATTTGGGGTTACATGGAGAACCCTTTCCACAGAAGGTGAGGCTTCTACGTTCCACCTGAAACCAAAAATGGTTCTACCTGGAACCAGAAAGGGTTCTCCTATGGGGACAGCAGAAGAACCCTTTTGGAACACTTTTTTCTAAGCGTGTACCTGGTTGAGGCGAACATTGCGCACAATGTGCTCCGCTCAATGGCCACCTTAAACCAACCTCCCTCCATTGCACAGCACGCAGACTGGGAACTTTAATTGCACACATCACGGATCCCCTTTGAGGTGCACTCCAGAGCATAAAGCGTGTTATGTTTTTATCAGAACCCCGGCAATATAGTGCACCAGTGGTTCCCATCCCTTTTCAGTTCCTAGTACCCCTGGTTGGGAACCACTGTAGTACACTGTAATGCAGGTTTGCTAATTGAGACAGGCCCTTTAAATCAAATCAAAATCAAATTGTATTTATCGCATGCACCGAATACAACAGGCGTAGTAGACCTTACAGTGAAATGCTTACTTACAAGCCCTTAATCAACAATGCAGTTTAAAATATATATATATATAATATAAATATAACAAATAATTAAGGAACCACAATAAAATATTCAGACAGCAGCAAATATTCTGTAAATGCTACCATTATTTCCCCAGTTGGATAGAGACTAATTCATTGATATACACTTAAAAAAAATAATGTATGATTTAATTTCACTTATCTGTTCCAGTTGGCCATGTCAGTAATCCATCTGCATAGGCCACTGCTTCCATGTTTACAGTATATTATAGAGGAGGATTTCTCCAAACACAGGAAGAGAGGATTATGAAATACAACAAACAACTGTTGGGTTACTGAGTGACACTATCTGTCTCCGCTCTCAACTTCTTACGCTACTTTGCTGAGAGTTTTATTCTATATTTGAATGAATACACTGTAAAACATGTATAGTACAAGACTCATCTCATCAACTGTTTGCTGCACCATAGCAACAGAATAGGATTTACACCCTTTGCTAACAGAATATAGGACGAATTGTAACACGACTATGGGAAATGGCAGCCCTTTCCCTAACTCAACAACCCAGTACTGAATGTACATTATACCTACACACTGCTCATTTCAGTAAAATAACTGATAAAAAGGCTCAAGTTGAATATGAAGATTGAAGAAGGAAAGGGAGGGTAAAAAAGCAGTGAAAAGACCAGAGAGCTGATTTATGTCTCTATGCCTCTATCTCAATGTCTCTATGTCTCTATCTTTATGTCTCTATGTCTCTATGTTTCTATCTCTATGTTTCTATCTCTGTCTCTATCTCTATGTCTCTATCTTTATGTCTCTGGCTGTATGTCTCTGTCTCTATGTCTCTATCTCTGTCTCTATCTTTATGTGCCTATGTCTCTATGTTTCTATCTTTGTCTTTATATCTATGTCTCTATCTTTATGTCTCTATGTCTCTATCTTTATGTCTCTTTGTCTCTATCTCTCTGTCTCTATATCTATGTCTCTTTGTTTCTATCTCTCTGTCTGTCTCTATGTCACTATCTCTATGTCTCTATATCTATGTCTCTGTCTCTATATCACTATCTTTATGTCTCTATCTCTATGTCTCTATCTTTATGTCTCTATGTCTCTATCTTTATATCTCTATGTCTCTATGTCTCTATATCTCTGTCTCTATATCTCTGTCTCTATCTTTATGTCTCTTTGTTTCTATCTCTCTGTCTCTATATCTATGTCTCTATTACTCTATGTCACTATCTCTATGTGTCTGTCTCTATATCTGTCACTATGTCTCTATCTTTATGTCTCTGTCTATATGTCTCTGTCTTTATGTCTCTATCTTTGTCTCTATGTCTCTATCTCTTTATGTCTCTATCCCTATATCGCTATGTCTCTATATCTATGTCTCTATATCTATGTCTCTATATCTCTGTCTCTATGTCTCTATCTCTATGTCTCTGTCTCTATGTCTCTATCTTTATGTCTCTATCTCTATGTCTCTATGTCTCTATCTCTATGTATCTATGTCTCTATCTTTATGTCTCTGTCTCTATTGTCTCTATCTCTATGTCTCTGTCTCTGTCTCTATCTTTATGTCTCTATCTTTATGTCTCAATTTTTATGTCTCAATCTCTGTCTCTATATTTCTGTCTATATGTCTATATTTATGTCTCTGTCTATATGTCTATGTCTCTATGTCTCTATCTTTATATCATATGTCTCTGTCTCTATGCCTCTGTCTCTGTCTCTATCTTTATGTCTCTGTCTCTATATCTCTACATCTCTGTCTCTATGTCTCTATGTCTCTATGTCTCTATCTCTATCTCTATGTCTCTATCTCTATGTCTCTTTCTCTATGTCTCTGTTTCTTTCTATATATCTATGTCTGTATGTCTCTATGCCTCTATCTCTATATCTATGTTCGTATGTCTCTATCGCTATGTCTCTATCTCTGTCTCTATTTTTTGTCTCTGTCTCTATCTCTCTGTCTCTATGTCTGTATGTCTCTGTCTCTATGTCTCTCTGTCGCTGTCTCTATCTTCATGTCTCTATGTCTCTGTCTCTATGCCTCTGTTTCTATGTCTCTGTATCACTTGCTATCTTTCTCTGTCTCTCTCTCTGTCTCTGGGTCTCTCTCTCTCTCTCTCTCTCTCTCTCGGTCTCTCTCTCTCTGTCTCTCTCTTTCTCACACTTGGCTTCATTGTAGGGATCTTTGCCTACCTGAATTACTGTGTGCCTCGCACCAGAAAGGAGATATTTGAGACGCTGGTGAAGGGACTGCGGAGGCTGGAGTACAGAGGCTATGATTCAGCAGGTAAATAAATAAATATGTTTTATTTTCGCAGTTACATTTTTGCAGTGAAATATGTTTTTTTACACGGTCAGTCATAGTAGTACAGCACCCCTAAAGCAAATTGGGGTTAAGTGCCTTGTTCAAGGGCACATCGACAGATCTGTCACCTTGTCGGCTTGGGTATCACCCTGAACACACACACACACACACACACACACACACACACACACACACACACACACACACACACACACACACACACACACACACACACACACACACACACACACACACACACACACACACACTATTAATGTACACACTATTAATGTATCCAGCCTTACTGTGTAACTGTACAGACAGTTTAAGGCTTATAGCACAACTCAACTCATGGTAAAGCACTATTACATCATTAAACCCTAAGGACTACTGATTTCTGCCCTGTGTGCTTCGGGCCGGTTAGACAGTATTTGTACATGCTCTGTGTGATCATACTGAAGGTATGGTATCTAATCACTTACAAGGCAGCTGAAAGCTGCCAGTTGCTGTCAGTTATAGATCATCCTGATGAGTGCATTGTAGACCTAGGTCCAGGAATCAGGGCTAAGTTGACACACAGGTAGGACAGGTAAGATGAGTTGGGGTGTGAACATCTGATTACATGCTCCGTCTGAAACTGGTGTGGACACTCCATCTAGCTATAATACCTCTAATACCATTACTTCCACTATCTGTTCATAGCTACAGCTAGGGGTTGATTTGGGACAGGGCATCGGTCAGCAACGCTCAGATAAGTCTGAGTTGAACTTATAACAGAGAAGGTAGTAGTAGAGAGCCCTCGTGAGGAGAGAATCTGTAGCCTTTAGTTCTATTCTAAGCCTCACCGTGCACCAATGATATCTGCCTCACTGGTATTTACTATTGCTTTGGCATTCCTCCAATGGCATATTCCAGAGTACACAGACACGCATGAACCCCCCCCCATGTTTGTTTATCCTTGAACACAGCCCCTTTCATGGCCGGTAAAACCCATATGCTACACACACACACAGTCATTACCTGTCATTCTATGTGAGCTGGTTAACATTCACAGGGGTTCCACAGTAATCAGCTGGTTAATATTCACAGGGGTTCCACAGTAATCAGCTCTTTGCCCTAAATTAACAACTTAACTCTTCCCCTAATGATTTCAGGGAAGATCATTCAATCACATTAAAGGGTTTTAAATGGATTAGGATTTGGAGTCTTTCAAACAAGCTTTCACATTGTCATGACTATTGTCTCAGTTAAAGTTGACCTGATTCATTGACTGGCCCTGCAGCCTATTAGCCAGCTAATATAGCCTGCATTGATGATGATTGGTTTAAGGTTGATATTGGTATAGATTTGCCTTGTTTCTCTGGTTTCAGGCATCGCTGTGGATGGCAACAAGAAGACAACGACAGAAGACAACAGCAACATTGTTCTCATCAAGAAGAAAGGCAAAGTGAAGGCCCTGGATGAAGAGCTCTACAGTAGGTCTCATGACTACCTGCATCCATCACATTCCTGTTGTCCAGTGTCAGTATTATGTGTTTATAAAGTATTCTATAGTCTGTAGCTCTCTCTCTTCTTGGTAACTCCTCTGTCCTTCTACCTCAGGACCCTTCCAGTTTACTTCCCTTCTTCTTTGCCATAACTAATAGCTCTCTAATGAAAGAGGCGACAGTGTAGGGTTACGGTAAGGGTAGCCTCTGCTGAGTCCCCAACAACCGGATGTTCCGGTTTTCAGGGGAAATGAAAAGAGAGCGTGTGACGTTAACGTTTTTCGACGTTAACAAGGCGACACAACAGAGTTTCTAAACCTACGTACTATACTGTCTCTGGTGACACTCCATCTTAACTCCTCCTCCACATTTACTGGATTGGTTGAACAGTGCTGAAGAGAACCTCCCCCGACAGTTTTTTTTCTTCTCGTCAAGACCAGTATGTAGGGGATCTAGTCTCAGGCCTTTCTTTTACACCTGCTACACTAGGTAATGCTAAAAGGTTGAATTACACTTCCGTAGTCCTCTGTCAGCTTCACCCTTTATCACAGTGCTTTATAATGCACCTTTATTGACCGATGCAATGTTTCTCCCTTTCATGTTACTGTTCAGTCATTGCCATACATGTAAAATGACATGCTCTGATCTTGATGTGTCTTGTGAGCAGAGAAAGACTGCATGGATCTGGAGGTGGAGTTGGACACACACTTTGGCATTGCTCACACACGCTGGGCCACACACGGTGAACCCAGTGCCCTCAACAGCCATCCCCAGCGCTCCGACAAGAACAACGGTAACACACACTGCACACACATACGCACACACACACACATACGCACACATGCCATACATACAGTTGCAAGAATACGTTTGTGAACCTTTTGAAATTGCCTGGATTTCTGCGTTGATTACTCATAAAATGTGGTCTGATCTTCATCAAAGTCACAATAATAGACAAACACAATCTGACTAAACTAATAACACACAAACAGATGTACTTTTCACATTTTTATTGAAGACATTGAGTAATCATTCATAATGCAGGCTGGAAAAAGTAAGTGAACCCTTGAATTTAGTAACTTGTAGATCCTCCTTTAGCAGCAACAACCTCCACCAAACATGTCCTGTAGCTGCTTATAAGACTTGCACAACGTCGAGGAAGAATTTTGAACCATTCCTCCCTACAAATCTGTTTCAGTTCATCAATATTTCTGGGTTGTCTTGATTGCACAGCCCTCTTCAGGTCATGCCACAGCATCTCAATTGGGTTAAGGTCAGGACTCTGACTTGGCCATTCCAAAACACACATTTTCTTCCTTTCAGTAATTCTTTAGTTGATTTACTTGTGTGCTTTGTGTTATTGTCTTGTTGCATCACCCAACCTCTCTTAAGCTTGAGGTCATAGACTGCTGCCCTGACATTCTCCTGTAAAATGTCTTGATACACTTTTGAATTCATTGTTCTCTCAATGATTGCAAGGTGTCCAGGCCCTGAGGAAGCAAAGCAGCCACAAACCATGATGCTCCCTCCACCATACTTCACAAATGGGATGAGTTTTTGGTGTTGGTGTGCAGTGCCCTTTTTCCTACACATAGCGTTGTGCATTTTTCCCAAAAAGTTCAACTTTTGTCTCATCTGTTCACAGCACATTTTCCCAGAAGCATTATGGAACATCCAGGTGGTCTTGGGCAAAGTTGAGACGTGCCGCAATGTTTTTTTTAGACAGCAGTGGTTTCCTTCGTGGTGTCCATCCATGAACACCATTGTTGTTCAGTGTTTTTCTGATAGTGGACACATCAACACAGACTATTGTTGTTTGTAGAGTTTTCTGGAAGTCTTTGCTGTTACTCTTGGGTTCTTTCTCACCTCTTTCAGGATGGCCCTTTGTGCTCTTGGAGTGATCTTCGCAGGACACCCACTCCTAGGGAGAGTAGCAACAGTCATGAATCTTCTCCATTTGTAGACATGTTGTCTTACTGTGGATTGATGAACACCAAGGTCTTTAGCAATGCTAATGTAACCTTTTCCAGCTTCGTGCATCTCTATAATGCGTCTTCTAAGGTCCTTTGAAAGTTTGGGATCGAGGCATGGTTCACACTAACCAATCATTCTGGAGAAGAACAGATTTGTTAGTAACCAGGTTTTGTGTGGCTTTATTTAAAGGGCAGGGCACCTGTGCAACCCACACCTCATATCTCATCTCCTTAATTGAAACACCTGACTCCAAATAGCTTTTGGAGGTTCACTTACTTTTTCCATCCTGCACTGAGAAGGATTACTCAATGTCTTCAATAAAAATCTGTTTGTGTGTTATTAGTTTAGTCAGATTGTGTTTGTCTATTATTGCGACTTAGATGAAGATCATACCACATTTTATGAGTAATCAATGCAGAAATCCAGGCAGACAGACAGAGGCCAGGCAGACAGGTTCTACTTCAGTTGGCCATAGCCATGTCCTTCCTGAGGCACACATTATCATATTACACATATTTTGTACAGTATCTTTAATGTATTCTCTCTCTCTCTTTTCCCCAGAGTTTGTTGTCATCCACAATGGTATCATCACCAACTACAAAGAGTTAAAGAAGTACCTGGTAAGTCCTACCCTACCCCTCCACACCCCAGTATGTATTTCTGTAGTTTCACTCTATTTCAGTAGCAAGGCTGTTTTGGGTCAAACCCTTGGTTATGGTCTGAGATATGATCAGAAGTGTTATAGGGTTTGAAGCCTTCTGTCATGCGAAGCTTTGCCTTTGACGATCTTAGGCCTGGGTCCTTTGTGTAGGGCTTTTTGACTGTTGCACTATTCCACACAAATGCAAGTGAATTGAAATGGCATTGACAAAGTGGCAATGGGCAATGTTTACTTTAGGCAGAAGTCGTACATAGGCTATGTAGAAATCCTACAGCGTTTGTTCAGCTCCCCTCTACATTGTGGACTTCACAGCGTGAGCAGCGCAAGTGATTTAAATAAGGAAGCGAGTTCGTAAAATCGGAAAGTATGTATTCGAAGAAATAGTTTTCAATATGAACTTTATATGTCCGAACTCAGAATCACTTGGGCTCTCCAAAAATAATATGCTCGCTGTGATAGAACATTTATTTTGATTGCCGATTACAGCTGTAGCAGGCTAGCTCTCTCTCCCACCTCCATTTTAATCCACTCCTCTTTCAAGTGCCACACAAGCAGGCCGTCCTGAATAGTTACTTATAGCTATCGCTACTGGTATTACTAGTTGCCACTCCTTATTATTGTGGCATATAATGTTCATACCTATCCCATTGCAACTACACTGAGTATAAAAAACATGAAGAACTCTTTCCATGATATAGACTGACCAGGTGAATCCAGGTGAAAGTTAGGATCCCTTATTGATGACACTTACAATAAACATACACCAGTGAAAGTTGCTGGGAAAATAGCGCTGTTTCTGCCCTAGCCATGACTGTACTATACATGCTGTAAACCACAAAGGGAGAAGCCAAATTGTGAACCACACCCTTCTCAAGAACGTACTCTGATGTTCTTTACTCCGGTCTTTTCCCCCATTTGACCATATCTCAGCTATTACCAATGTTATCAGTAATTACTTGCAATTGATGTATCATAAGCAGTTGATATGCTATAACAATAAGTCAATAAGGTATGTACTACTTTATTTTGTCACTGTGTCCTGTCTCACTGGTTTCTTGTGGCAGGTGAAGTCTCAATAAATACTAAAATACACTGAGTATGCAAAACAACTCTTTCAATGACATAGACTGACCAAGTGAATCCGGGTGAAAGCTATGATCCCTTATTGATGTCACTTGTTAAATTCACTTCCATCAGTGTAGATGAAGGGGAGGAAACAGGTTAAAGAATACTTTTTAAGCCTTGAGACAATTGAGACATGTATTATGTATGTGTGTCATTCAGAGGGTGAATGGGTAGGACAAACGATTTACATGCCTTTGAGCAGGGTATGGTAGACGGTGCCAGGTGCACCGGTTTGGGTCAAGAACTGCAATGCTGGTGGGTTTTCCAACAGAGGAGTTGTTAGTCTAGAGGAGTTGTTAGTCTAGAGGAGTTGTTATTCTAGAGGAGTTGTTATTCTAGAGGAGTTGTTATGCTAGAGGAGTTGTTAGTCTAGAGGAGTTGTTATGCTAGAGGAGTTGTTATGCTAGAGGAGTTGTTATGCTAGAGGAGTTGTTATGCTAGAGGAGTTGTTATGCTAGAGGAGTTGTTATGCTAGAGGAGTTGTTATGCTAGATGGGTTGTTAGTCTAGAGGAGTTGTTAGTCTAGAGGAGTTGTTAGTCTAGAGGAGTTGTTAGTCTAGAGGAGTTGTTAGTCTAGAGGAGTTGTTAGTCTAGAGGAGTTGTTAGTCTAGAGGAGTTGATAGTCTAGAGGAGTTGATAGTCTAGAGGAGTTGATAGTCTAGAGGAGTTGATAGTCTAGAGGAGTTGATAGTCTAGAGGAGTTGATAGTCTAGAGGAGTTGTTAGTCTAGAGGAGTTGATAGTCTAGAGGAGTTGTTAGTCTAGAGGAGTTGTTAGTCTAGAGGAGTTGTTAGTCTAGAGGAGTTGTTAGTCTAGAGGAGTTGTTAGTCTAGAGGAGTTGTTAGTCTAGAGGAGTTGTTATGCTAGAGGAGTTGATAGTCTCGAGGAGTTGTTCTGCTAGAGGAGTTGTTCTGCTAGAGGAGTTGTTATTCTAGAGGAGTTGTTATTCTAGAGGAGTTGTTATTCTAGAGGAGTTGTTATTCTAGAGGAGTTGTTAGTCTAGAGGAGTTGTTCTGCTATAGGAGTTGTTATTCTAGAGGAGTTGTTAGTCTAGAGGAGTTGTTAGTCTAGAGGAGTTGATAGTCTAGAGGAGTTGATAGTCTAGAGGAGTTGATAGTCTAGAGGAGTTGTTAGTCTAGAGGAGTTGTTAGTCTAGAGGAGTTGTTAGTCTAGAGGAGTTGTTAGTCTAGAGGAGTTGTTAGTCTAGAGGAGTTGTTAGTCTAGAGGAGTTGTTAGTCTAGCTAAAGGTCCATCTGGGAGTGCTGCTTCAGTAAGCTTGTAACATTCATTCTGATCCCCACCCTCTTTAAGATCTCCAAGGGCTACGAGTTTGAGTCTGAGACGGACACAGAGGTCATCCCTAAACTGATAAAATATGTTTACGACAACCGTGAGAGAGACGACTTGTCCTTCTCTACTCTGGTGGAGAGGGTCATTCAACAGCTGGTGAGTACTGGGACACCTCAACACTGTGCTAATATGTTATTACTATGGTGCTACTAAGTAATGTACTACTACTACTACTGCTACTCTACTACTACTACTATTGCTGCTACCCTACTACTACTACTATTGCTGCTACTACTGTTACTGCTACTGCTACTACTATTACTACTACTATTACTATTATTACTCTGCTACTACTACTCTACTACTACTGCTACTACTGCTGCTACTGCTGCTACTACTACTGCTGCTACTACTGCTACTACTACTACTACTGCTACAATTATTACTACTACTACTACTACTACTACTACTGCTACATTTATTACTACTACTTCTACCACTACAATTATTACTACAACTACTGCTGCCAATGGTGCTACTACTACTACTACTACTACTACTACGACTACTACTGCTGCCAATGGTGCTACCACTACTACTACTACTACTTTTACTACTACTACTACTACTACTGCTGCTGCTGCTGCTACTACTACTACTATTATTACTACAACTACTGCTGCCAATGGTGCTACCACTACTATTACTACTACTACTGCTGCTCCCGCTGCTGCTGCTACTACTACTATTATTACTACTACTACTATTACTACATTGACTTCTACTATTACTATTATTACTACTACTACTATCACTACTACTATTACTATTACTACTGCTACTACTACTACTACTACTATCACTACTACTATTATTACTACAACTACTGCTGCCAATGGTGCTACCACTACTATTACTACTACTACTGCTGCTCCCGCTGCTGCTGCTACTACTACTATTATTACTACTACTACTATTACTACATTGACTTCTAATATTACTATTATTACTACAACTACTGCTGCCAATGGTGCTACTACTACTTCTACTACTACTACTACTACTACTGCTGCTCCCGCTGCTGCTGCTACTACTACTATTATTACTACTACTACTACTATTACTACATTGACTTCTACTATTACTATTATTACTACTACTACTACTATCACTACTACTGTTACTATTACTACTGCTACTACTACTACTACTACTACTATCACTACTACTATTACTACTGCTACTACTACTACTATCACTACTACTATTACTACTGCTACTACTACTACTATCACTACTACTATCACTACTACTATTACTAGTATTATTACTACTGCTACTACTACTACTACTACTACTACTATCACTACTACTATTACTATTATTATTACTACTGCTACTACTATCACTACTACTATTACTATTATTATTACTACTGCTACTACTATCACTACTACTATCACTACTACTATTACTATTATTATTACTACTGCTACTGCTACTAAACAAAAATGAATTGCTTGACAAAATAACAAAAACCCCGTCAGATTCCATCTGGCGCTATGATGAATGCCAGTTCTTAAACAGCATTGTAAAATGGGTATGTTTATAACAACAACAGAGCAACAATATCTCCCAGTTCCTCTCGATGACGTCATCATACCATATCCCTGTCCCGTAGCTCTTTGTCAAAGAGGGGGTCATTGAGTCCAATCTGGCCTAAAATCTGCCCCCCCCCTCCCATCTATCTCCACTGAGCACAGTATGACGTTACCTCACTTTCCGTCCTATTAATAGTGTTACATCATTGCCAAAACAGTCATCATGGCAACCGCCCTAACAACATCTTTAGTGACATCACATCTGTATCTGGGGACCAGGAGCGAGACAGACTAACTTACTTAATCACTTTTTCACTTACTAGATTGTCCAGTCATTTTCTGTCATTTTCTCTCTCTCTCGCTCAGTTCTTAACACACTCTTTTGTGTTTAATGTTGTTGCGTTTTGTCTTATTGGAGACCATCCCATCTCAACCCCATCTCCCCGCTCCCTAGCTCAACCCAGCCCCACCTCCCCTCTCCCTGGCTCAACCCAGGCCCATCTTCCCTCTCCCTGGCTCAACCCAGCCCCACCTCCCCTCTCCCTGGCTCAACCCAGCCCCATCTCCCCTCTCCCTGGCTCATCCCAGGTCCACCTCCCCTTTCCCTGGCTCATCCCAGCCCCATCTCCCCTCTCCCTGGCTCATCCCAGGCCCACCACCCTTCTCCCTGGCTCAACCCAGCCCCACCTCCCCTCTCCCTAGCTCAACCCAGCCCCACCTCCCCTCTCCCTGGCTCAACCCAGGCCCATCTCCCCTCTCCCTGGCTCAACCCAGCCCCACCTCCCCTCTCCCTGGCTCATCCCAGCCCCATCTCCCCTCTCCCTGGCTCATCCCAGCCCCATCTCCCCTCTCCCTGGCTCATCCCAGGTCCACCTCCCCTCTCCCTGGCTCATCCCAGCCCCATCTCCCCTCTCCCTGGCTCATCCCAGGCCCACCACCCTTCTCCCTGGCTCATCCCAGCCCCATCTCCCCTCTCCCTGGCTCATCCCAGGCCCACCACCCCTCTCCCTAGCTCAACCCAGGCCCATCTCCCCTCTCCCTGGCTCTCTGTAAAAGCTCTGAGAAGATCACAGAGGATAAAGAGTATCTTACAGCTTCACAGTGTTTGGACTAATAGAAACCAGACCAGAGCCAACCCTTAATAGTCTAAAGACCACTGCCTCCCCTCTCTTTCTTCTCCTCTCCCTCTTCCTTCTCTCTCCACCCTCCTCCCTCCCACTTCTCAATCTCTCCCCTCTTCCCCGTCCTCGCCACTCACTCCCCCCTCCTCTCCCCTCTCCTCCTTCCTCCTTCCCCTCCTCTCTATTCTATCTCCCTCTCCTTCCCTTCCTCTCCCCTCTCTCCTCCTTCTCCCTCTCCTTCCCCTCCTCTCCACTCTCTCCTCCATCTCCTTTTCCCATCTCCTTCCCTTCCTCTCCCCTCTCCTCCCTTTCCTTCCCTTCCTCTCCCCTCTCTTCTCCATCTCCTTCCCCTCCTCTCCCCCATCTCCCTCTTCCCCTCCTTCCTTTCCTCTCCCCTCTATCTTCCCCCCCACTGGTTTTATGCAATAATTCCCCTTAGCTTCCCTAAACATCCCCCTCATCCCTCTCTCACATCCCCACTACTACCCCCCACGAGGGGGAATACAGGTTAAGAAGTCTATCCAAAAAGAGACAGGGAATTTCAATGTTGCTTTTTAAGCTCACTGTTTGTCTGTTCGACTGAAACTGATGCCTACATTTTCCTCCCGTGTATTTAGCATTTTTACAATTCCTTCTCATCTTCATCCTTCTTTTCCTCTTCGTCATCATCTTCATCATCATGAACACTAACATATTCTCTCCTCTATGTCATCCTGTTTTAGGAGGGGGCCTTCGCCCTGGTGTTCAAAAGCCATTATTTCCCCGGAGAGGCTGTAGCCACCAGGTCAGTATCCATGTCCACTTCCTCACACGCCTCTCTCCGTCTTGTCTGTGAGTCCTCCACACTATGGAAACATGATCAAAAAAATTATCAAGACCCATTGGCATTGACTCATTGTCTATTGCCACAATAAAGCAATAAAACCTGATTATATTATAGCCATATATTGGTCTTCAGATTGTGTCTCTGCCTACGTCTATTCCGTCTATTCCATGGGTCACGTTTGATGACTGGAAGTTGAAACAGTCAGGATTTACAGGAAAGGGGTGAAAGTGTGAGGTGTGTGTGTGTGTGTGTGTGTGTGTGTGTGTGTGTGTGTGTGTGTGTGTGTGTGTGTGTGTGTGTGTGTGTTGCGTAGCGGTTGAGAGCGTCCTGTAAATTGTTCTGGATAAGAGCGTCTGCTAAATTACTGTTGTAAATGTTATTTTGTGTGCCTCATGCATACTTGTGTGTGTGGTACTGTATAGAGAAGCAGTGTGACTCTGAGATCCAGACAGAGGGGGAGAAGGAGAGGAGTGTGGTCCAGGTTCAGTCACTCCTTGCTGGGCCTCTTGCCTGGCTCTCCTCTCCTCTCTGTGACTCATTAGGCTCTGCTCTGTTTCCTCTTGCTTCTCAGGGAGAAAACCCTGGCCAGCACCTATTACACTCAATCACCTCTGACGTCTTGATTTCTTCAATTATTTCTCTCTGTTTCCTCGTTGGTAGACTGAGGGAAAGAGGGCGAGGGCTGTTGACCTATGGTTTATAGTCCACAGTAAAGAGGATGATTGGTTGAACATGGTGCTGTTGCCAGGGTTCAGTTAGTCCACCTGTTGTTGCTCCACCTGGATACAGTGGGTTTCACTGAATACCATAACTCTCTCTCTCTCCCTACCCTCTGTCTCTTGCTCTCATTTTCTCTCTGATAGTTACCTGCTGTTTTTAGCTTAGTCTTGTCTTGAGAGCCAGGGACTGAGCTGACAGTTAATGTCTTGCATTGTTAGGGCTGTCTCCCAGGGTAGAGGGAGAAATGGAGGGATGGAAGTGATTAAGCAGTGATGCTAGCCCCTGCTCCCTCTCTTTTTGGCAAAACTATCAGCCCTCCAGCAAGGCTTGCCTGAGAATCACTGTCTACATCTCTCTCTCTCTTTCTCTCTCTCTGTACCCTGCCATCACACCTGCAACCCTGTACATGTGACTATTAAACACTGTACCCTGCCATCACACCTGCAACCCTGTACATGTGACTATTAAACACTCTGAATCTGGAAAAAAACAGCACAGCATACTGCCTTTCAGCTTGATGTCAAGTGTATAGCTCCCTGCTCCCTGCTCCCTGCTCCCTGCTCCCTGCTCCCTGCTCCCTGCTCCCTGCTCCCTGCTCCCTGCTCCCAGCCCCATGTACAGGACTCACAGAGAAGAGAAGGATACAGGAAACAGAGGGAAAGAAAAGAGTGTAATTGAGAAACGTTGCTGTTTTCTTTGAGCCTCAGGTGGGAATTACCCCAGCCAGGTGTAAGCTGTCAAACAGGACAATGCTACATACA
Source organism: Salvelinus namaycush (assembly GCF_016432855.1). Lineage (NCBI taxonomy): Eukaryota > Metazoa > Chordata > Actinopteri > Salmoniformes > Salmonidae > Salvelinus > Salvelinus namaycush. The sequence continues at coordinate 34,198,297 of NC_052323.1, read as the reverse complement.
TAGGTGTAATTGAGATGTAAATATTTATGATAGCGTGTTAAGTACTTTTATGAGTTGCTTGGTGTACAGTGTACTCTGTCATAGGTTCTACTTGATCTATATACAGGTTAGGTTTGCCACGCCTTCTCTCCTCACCTGTTATGCGCACACACACACACACACACACACACACACACACACACACACACACACACACACACACACACACACACACACACACACACACACACACACACACACACACACACACACACACACACACCCGCATCAGCCAATCAGAGAAGCACACATGGAGTACTGGAGACAGAATGCATGGCTGATGAGCTAGAAACATGAGCAGGAACTGACTCAACCACCTGTAGGGGAGAGGGAGGACAAGGAGCAGAAACCTGCTAGAAAACAAGAGAGAGACAGAGAGGGAAAGAGGGGGAGGGGAGAGGTGAATTAGGGGACAGACAGGCAGAGAGTAAAAGTAAGAGATAGTATGACAGAGAGAGACACATAGAGGAGAAAAAGGAGAGAGAGCGAGGAGTGCTCCAGGTACTTCATTATAGTGTATTGAACAATGGGAGTCATTCAACAGCAACACTTGGGAGAAAGAGTTCAGCTGAGGTGTGGAGACCAATCCCAGCTCATGTTCCCCTGCTGAGGGAAATGTTACACTCACAAGAAATGTTTTAAGACATTACACTGTGTGCGCGTTTGTGTTCTCTCACACAAGATAGAAATCTAACCATTTCTCCCCTTCTACCCCCTCTGTCTTTCCCACTCTCTCTTCTCGCTTTCCCCTTCATCCCCATCCCGCTATCACCCCCTCTTTCTCTCTCTCTCCTTCAGGAGAGGAAGTCCTCTTCTCATTGGTGTGCGGAGCAAGTATGAGCTTTCCGCAGAGCACATCCCGATCCAATACAACAGTGGTGAGCTCTGTTCCTCTCTCCCAAGCCTCTTCTCCAGCTGATGTTCTCACTTCACAGTGTTCTCCAACCTCTGTCTGTCCACTGTCCTCACAGAAACCTGACTGTGTTAGTTAACGCATCTGAACACGTTCTGTTACGTAATATTCATGGACAGATCTCTAACTTGAGACACGAGTGCGTAACTGGAACTGAGACATACACCATGCATTGATATAGATGAGGTTATATGTCTGTATCTCAAGTCATAATTCGGGTCAGTAGGAGTACACCCTTGCATAACAAACTAACCAACTTAATCAATCAATTAAGTAACTGTGTCCTAACCATAACAGTAGCAGTACTTACTGTGAGCAGTATCTGTATCTATTCTAACCATAACAGTAGCTGTACTTACTGTGAGCAGTATCTGTATCTGTCCTAACCATAACAGTAGCAGTACTTACTGTGAGCAGTATCTGTATCTGTCCTAACCATAACAGTAGCTGTACTTACTGTGAGCAGTATCTGTATCTGTTCTAACCATAACAGTAGCTGTACTTACTGTGAGCAGTATCTGTATCTGTCCTAACCATAACAGTAGCTGTACTTACTGTGAGCAGTATCTGTATCTGTCCTAACCATAACAGTAGCTGTACTTACTGTGAGCAGTATCTGTATCTGTCCTAACCATAACAGTAGCTGTACTTACTGTGAGCAGTATCTGTATCTGTCCTAACCATAACAGTAGCTGTACTTACTGTGAGCAGTATCTGTATCTGTCCTAACCATAACAGTAGCTGTACTTACTGTGAGCAGTATCTGTATCTGTTCTAACCATAACAGTAGCTGTACTTACTGTGAGCAGTATCTGTATCTGTTCTAACCATAACAGTAGCTGTACTTACTGTGAGCAGTATCTGTATCTATTCTAACCATAACAGTAGCTGTACTTACTGTGAGCAGTATCTGTATCTGTTCTAACCATAACAGTAGCTGTACTTACTGTCTGGTCCAGACTAATGATAACCCTCCTGTGTGTGATAACATGTAATCATCTAAGACTAACCCTGTCCTATCCGTAGCACCGTACTACTCTGTCCTGAGGGACTGTGCAGTCACCCCAGTGTTTACAGAGCGACAGAGGGCTGCTGAGCCCGTAGGTGCGCTAACTACCAAATAAACACGTGGGTGTTGTGGGTTCTGACCTCTGATTGGATTGAACCGCCTCATAAGAGTTTGCATGACTAACAACAATCAGAATCCCTTTAATCAGACACACGTCTCCAATGATTCCACTGTTAAATGATTGTCTACTTGTGCAAAAATGATGCCAAATCACAAAAATTATGGTTATGAGAAATGAGACTCTTGCTTCTTGTGGAAATTTTGCCAATACTGTGTGGAACCTCTATGGGTTATTATAGGTTAACATCATGATCACACTCAGTGGAAAGTAGTGTCAGGTTATTAACAGAACATTGCAATATGACATTCTGACTCTAAAACTCCCTTTCTTCTGATGAATAGGGTGCTGAATCCTCATCCAGTAACTATTACCTAGAAACGAGGAGTAGGACAGCCCTCTCCAAATGATAGATTTCAAAGATTTATCTTGACATGTGTGTTATAATAAATCTGCTCCTTTACATACTCATTGGCTAGTTAATAACAGTTCTGTTCTCTCTGTGTGTGTCAGCTATCTAGAGAACATCCCCTAGATGTGTCGACTGTCTTCACCCTGCTATCTGTTAACTTAGCTAAGCTCCACTTTAATAGTGATGTATCCTGCTGGAGTTCAAAGTCTGAGGCCCAATGAGAAAGGAACCAGGAAGAGTAGGAGGATACTGGGTTGCATCTCAATGCTATAAAGTGGCTTCCTCCTCTCTGCTCCTTTCCCTCATCTCCTCTCATCTAAAAACACAAGATAGGTGAAAGCAACATAGTGGATGGAAATGTCTTTTCGCCTGTCGAGTGCAGATGAAGGAAAGAAACAAGGAAACAAGAAGATGTCACTTATCGCTATTAGGGACTAATACTCCTGTAACTGTAACTGTGACAAAGGACAAAGGTCACTGTGTGTGAGTCACCTCATAAATACCATGGACAAATCAATACAGATTGCAAATTGAAACTCCATATCCAGCTGGTTATTGATTCCAGAATCTTCTGAGGTGAACCAATGTAAACATATGACTAGCTTGTTTTTTGATGGTCAAAGGACCCTTGACTCCTCTCCTCTGTCGGTCAATCACGATCATGAACTCTAATCCCACCTGTCTTGTTTTGGTTTAAATCATTGGGTTGTTGATTAAATCCCTCTCTGTTTGTCATTGTTCACTGTTCACACTCGCAATCTTTAGTTTACAGCACTTTACTTGAACCCCCCACCTTGAAGGCTAAGTATCAAATCAAAACAAATCAAATTGTATTGGTCACATACACATGGTTAGCAGATGTTAATGCGAGTGGAGCGAAATGCTTGTGCTTCTAGTTCCGACAGTTCAGTAATACCTAACAAGTTATCTAACAAGTAACCTAACCATTTCACAACAACTACCTCATACACACAAGTGTAAAGGAATGATTAAGAAGAATATGTACATATAAATACATGGATGAGCGACGGCAGTGCAGCATAGGCAAGATGCAGTAGATGGTATAGAGTACAGTATATACATATGAGATGAGTAATGTAGGATATGTAATCATTATATAAAGTGGCATTGTTTAAAGTGACTAGTGATACATTTATTACATCCAATTATGAATTCTTAAAGTGGCTAGAGATTTGAGTCAGTATGTTGGCAGCAGCCACTCAATGTTAGTGATGGCTGTTTAACAGTCTGATGGCCTTGAGATAAAAGCTGTTTTCCAGTCTCTCGGTCCCAACTTTGATGCACCTGTACTGACCTCGCCTTCTGGATGATAGCGGGGTGAACAGGCAGTGGCTCGGGTGGTTGTTGTCCTTGATGATCTTTTTGGCTTTCCTGTAACATCGGGTGGTGTAGGTGTCCTGGAGGGCAGGTAGTTTGCCCCCGGTGATGCGTTGTGCAGACCTCACTACCCTCTGGAGAGCCTTGCGGTTGTGGGCGGAGCAGTTGCCGTACCAGGCGGTGATACAGCCCAACAGGATGCTCTCGATTGTGCATCTGTAAAAGTTTGTGAGTGTTTTTGGTGACAAGACAAATTTCTTCAGCCTCCTGAGGTTGAAGAGGGGCTGTTGCGCCTTCTTCACCACACTGTCTTTGTGGGTGGACCATTACAGTTTGTCGTTGATGTGTACGCCGAGTAACTTAAAACTTTCCACCTCCACTATTGTCCCGTCGATGTGGATAGGGGGGTGCTCCCTCTGCTGTTTCCTGAAGTCCACGATCATCTCCTTTGTTTTGTTGATGTTGAGTGTGAGGTTATTTTCCTGACACCACACTCCGAGGGCCCTCACCTCCCTGTAGGCCGTCTTGTCATTGTTGGTAATCAAGCCCACTACTGTTGTGTCGTCTGCAAACTTGATGGTTGAGTTGGAGGCGTGCATGGCCACGCAGTCATGGGTGAACAGGGAGTACAGGAGATGGCTGAGAACGCACCCCTGTGGGGTCCCAGTGTTGAGGATCAGCGGGGTGGAGATGTTGTTTCCTACCCTCACCACCTGGGGGGCGGCCCGTCAAAAGTCCAGGACCCAGTTGCACAGGGCGGGGTCGAGACCCAGGGTCTCGAGCTTGATGACGAGTTTGGAGGGTACTATGGTGTTAAATGCTGAGCTGTAGTCAATGAACAGGATTCTTACATAGGTGTTCCTCTTGTCTAGATGGGTTAGGGCAGTGTGCAGTGTGATTGCGATTGCGTTGTCTGTGAACCTATTGGGGCGGTAGGCGAATTGGAGTGGGTCTAGGGTGTCAGGTAGGGTGGAGGTGATATGGTCCTTGACTAGTCTCTCAAAGCACTTCATGATGACGGAAGTGAGTGCTACGGGGCGATAGTCGTTTAGCTCAGTTACCTTAGCTTTCTTGGGGACAGGAACAATGGTGGCCCTCTTGAAGCATGTGGGCACAGCAGACTGGGATAAGGATTGATTGAATATGTCCGTTAACACACCAAACAAACCAGTAGCCACCATCATGATCATGACATACAGTATAAGCAGTTATAAGCATGTCACAAGCAGTCACTAGTTAATTACAAATGCCTTAAACAGTCTAGGTGAAAAGTTCAAGTAAAGCAGGAAGTGTTGACTACCCTGACCCAGTCTGAACCGTGACCCCTGCCCTCTGTCCTGTAGGTCTGTTCAAGGAGGGGGTCCAGGATAAGAACAGCCACAACCGGCCAGACAAGCCAAACAACTCCACTGCTGTGAATTCAGCTGGAGACGACAAGGCTGTGGAGTACTACTTTGCCTCCGACGCCAGGTGAGCTGAAACCCTAGGTGTGTGTGTTTGTGTGTGTGTGCGTGCATGCTTGTGTGCTTGTCTCATGCTCCCACCTGTCCCTGCCCAGTGCCATCATAGAGCACACCAACAAGGTGATCTACCTGGAGGATGATGACATTGCAGCAGTGGTCGGGGGCAAGTTGTCCCTCCATAGGCTGAACAGCCTGGCAGGGGAGGATTCAGTTCGGGCAATCCAGACCCTCCAGATGGAACTACAGGAGATCATGAAAGGTCAGAGTTTAATCATAGGGCTCATCGCCGTGGCAACCTAGGAGTTTACTAGGAGTAGGATATAGTGTCCCAGGACCTACACAGTAATGTAAGATCTGTTTTGTGCCAGGTTAGGATTTGAAGAAGGTAGGCGAAGCCTCATTCTAGATCTGTGTGCTAAGGGTAACAAATACCTGGAGTGGTCAATACCAATAGACCTTCCCATTCACACAGAGATCATATACCTGAAGTGGTCAATACCAATACACCTTCCTATTCACACAGAGATCATATACCTGGAGTGGTCAATACCAATAGACCTTCCCATTCACACAGAGATCATATACATGAAGTGGTCAATACCAATACACCTTCCTATTCACACAGAGGTCATATACCTGGAGTGGTCAATACCAATACACCTTCCTATTCACACAGAGATCATATACCTGGAGTGGTCAATACCAATAGACCTTCCTATTCACACAGAGGTCATATACCTGGAGTGGTCAATACCAATACACCTTCCTATTCACACAGAGATCATATACCTGGAGTGGTCAATACCAATAGACCTTCCTATTCACACAGAGGTCATATACCTGGAGTGGTCAATACCAATACACCTTCCTATTCACACAGAGATCATATACCTGGAGTGGTCAATACTAATACACCTTCCTATTCACACAGAGGTCATATACCTGGAGTGGTCAATACCAATACACCTTCCTATTCACACAGAGATCATATACCTGGAGTGGTCAATACCAATACACCTTCCTATTCAAACAGAGATAATATACCTGGAGTGGTCAATACCAATACACCTTCCTATTCACAGAGAGATCATATACCAGGAGTGGTTAATACCCATACACCTTCCTATTCACACAGAGATCATATACCTGGAGTGGTCAATACCAATACACCTTCCTATTCACACAGAGATCATATACCTGGAGTGGTCAATACCAATACACCTTCCTATTCACACAGAGGTCATATACCTGGAGTGGTCAATACCAATACACCTTCCTATTCACAGAGAGATCATATACCTGGAGTGGTCAATACCAATACACCTTCCTATTCACACAGAGATCATATACCTGGAGTGGTCAATACCAATACACCTTCCTATTCAAACAGAGATAATATACCTGGAGTGGTCAATACCAATACACCTTCCTATTCACACAGAGATCATATACCTGGAGTGGTCAATACCAATACACCTTCCTATTCACACAGAGATCATATACCTGGAGTGGTCAATACCAATACACCTTCCTATTCACACAGAGATCATATACCTGGAGTGGTCAATACCAATACACCTTCCTATTCACACAGAGATCATATACCTGGAGTGGTCAATACCAATACACCTTCCTATTCACACAGAGGTCATATACCTGGAGTGGTCAATACCAATACACCTTCCTATTCACACAGAGATCATATACCTGGAGTGGTCAATACCAATACACCTTCCTATTCACACAGAGGTCATATACCTGGAGTGGTCAATACCAATACACCTTCCTATTCACACAGAGGTCATATACCTGGAGTGGTCAATACCAATACACCTTCCTATTCACACAGAGGTCAAAGATAGAGTCTTGTGTCATACCTGAGAAATGTAGTCTGATTTACAGAGAGACAGGCCCATGGCCAGCCATACTTTACTGCAGTCACTAGCTCTAAGAACAGTAGAGCAAGATCTCCCCCTGCTGATGTTAGGGAGTACCTACACCAGTGTGCTGTGAGATTGAAACACAGTCATCATGCTCCGTGTCCCTCATCTCTCTCTCTTTCTGTGCAGGTAACTTTGAGGCATTTATGCAAAAGGAGATCTTTGAGCAGCCAGAGTCTGTCTTCAACACCATGAGGGGGCGGATCTGTTTTCACACCAACAAAGGTAGCTTACCATTGTGATGTCATATTCTGATTGATGTCACTCCGTTGTTCCCGGGATGTGGATGGTACTGTGCCGTATGCTCAATCAATATTAGCACAGCAGCTCACGGAGGCAAGCATAGGTTATTAACAGTTACTACATGGATGTATAGCGTGATTCCTCAGGAAACCCAGACAAAAAGAAAACTACGATTTTGGGGGGGAATTTTCACGAATTGTAATCCATAGAAGGGACCTTTGGAGGAAGGATTATTTGACGTTTGTATTTTAAAGCATAATTGAGTAATAATTAATCAACGTTAGCATATTTATTACAGGCCTCCTTTAAGACTCCATAGTTTTTCATCTGTAGGTGCCACAAAGAAAACATGTATGTCATATGAGGCTTTACTGGTTGCTCTGTAATATGATTAGTATTTTGATTTTCAATGTTTTTTTTTTTTTTTTACATTCATTTATGAATATAGAAAAATATATATTTTTAAAATATTTATTTATTTCACCTTTATTTAACCAGGTAGGCTAGTTGAGAACAAGTTCTCATTTGCAACTGCAACCTGGCCAAGATAAAGCAAAGCAGTGCAACACAAACAACAACACAGAGTTACACATGGAATAAACAAACATACAATCAATAATACAGTAGAAAAATCTATATATAGCATGTGCAAATGAGGTAGGATAAGAGAGGTAAGGCAACAAATAGGCCATGGTGGCAAAGTTATTACAATATAGCAACCACTGGAATGGTAGGATGTGCAGAAGATGAATGTGCAAGTTGAGATACTGGGGTGCAAAGGAGCAAGATGAATAAATAAATAAATACAGTATGGGGATGAGGTAGATTGGATGGGCTAATACAGATGAGCTATGTACAGGTGCAGTGATCTGTGAGCTGCTCTGACAGCTGGTGCTTAAAGCTAGTGAGGGAGGTAAGAGTCTCCAGCTTCAGAGATTTTTGCAGTTCGTTCCAGTCATTGGCAGCAGAGAACTGGAAGGAGAGGCGGCCAAAGGAAGAATTGGCTTTGGGAGTGACCAGTGAGATATACCTGCTGGAGCGCGTGCTACGAGTGGGTGCTGTTATGGTGACCAGTGAGCTGAGATAAGGTGGGGCTTTACCTAGCAGAGACTTGTAGATAACCTGGAGCCAGTGGGTTTGGCGACGATTATGAGGCGAGGGCCAGCCAACGAGATCATACAGGTCGCAGTGGTGGGTAGTATATGGGGCTTTGGTGACAAAACGGATGGCACTGTGATAGACTGCATCCAATTTGTTGAGTAGAGTGCCATATAGAATGACACATTAACACTATAAACCAGCTCAGTGAAACATGAATATTGAAAATATATCAATTTCTGATTTGGCAAATTTTTTCACTATGTTGTTGAATATAATATACTCTATGGGCATATCAATGTTCCAGAGTGGGATCTCTTCTTGTGTTAAAGTTATGGTACATTTTATATAGAAAACATCGTTGTCAATGTAACCAATCACAGTCCCCCTTTCACTTGTATCATGGCACATCCTGAAAATCACCAGCAGAGGGCGACCATTTTGAATCCATTTTCACATTCACTCTGTTGGTAATACTTACAAATTGGACCATAACTCTAAAAGTAGCAGAGATCCCACTCTGGAACTTTGATATGCTTGTTTCTCTCCTGAACTTACTTTGTGTCGTCAACATAGTGTGATGTAAAGAGGCTCATAGTTACCCCTTTTACCTCCTTGGACTAAATGTGAATGCTGATGGTCTCCCCTCTCCTGTCCTGTCTTGTTCTCAGTGATCCTGGGAGGGCTGAAGGACCACCTGAAGGAGATCAAACGCTGCAGACGCCTGATCATGATTGGCTGTGGAACCAGCTTCCACGCTACCGTGGCTGTAAGTGAACCAACCAGAAGTGTGATTGAGGAAGAGGAGGAGAAAGAAAAGATGATGATGACCATTGTAATTATGATAAGGATGAGTCTCTCTCTCTCTCTCTTTCTCTGTTTCTCTCTTTCTCTCTCTCCAGACCAGACAGATTCTGGAGGAGCTGACAGAGCTTCCTGTCATGGTGGAACTGGCTAGTGACTTCCTGGACCGCAACACACCCGTCTTCAGAGACGACGTCTGCTTCTACATCAGCCAATCAGGTAATTCCTCAGAGCGATTAATCTGCTACACATTTTTTTTTTGCTGGTGTTTCATAAAACTCTCTCTCTGGTGGAGACTGGATGTTCTAATAGAGAGAACTCTCTCTCTCTCTCTGGTGGAGACTGGATGTTCTAATAGAGAGAACTCTCTCTCTCTCTGCTGGAGACTGGATGTTCTAATAGAGAGAAGTATCTCTGGTGGAGACTGGATGTTCTAATAGAGAGAACTCTCTCTCTCTGCTGGAGACTGGATGTTCTAATAGAGAGAACTCTCCGGTGGAGACTGGATGTTCTAATAGAGAGAACTCTCTCTCTCTCTGCTGGAGACTGGATGTTCTAATAGAGAGAACTCTCTGGTGGAGACTGGATGTTCTAATAGAGAAAACTCTCTCTCTGGTGGAGACTGGATGTTCTAATATAGAGAACTCTCTCTCTGCTGGAGACTGGATGTTCTAATAGAGAGAACTCTCTCTGGTGGAGACTGGATGTTCTAATAGAGAGAACTCTCTGGTGGAGACTGGATGTTCTAATAGAGAGAAGTCTCTCTGCTGGAGACTGGATGTTCTAATACAGAGAACTCTCTCTCTGGTGGAGACTGGATGTTCTAATAGAGAGAACTCTCTCTGGTGGAGACTGGATGTTCTAATAGAGAAAACTCTCTGGTGGAGACTGGATGTTCTAATACAGAGAACTCTCTCTCTCTCTCTGCTGGAGACTGGATGTTCTACTAGAGAGAACTCTCTCTCTCTCTCTGCTGGAGACTAGATGTTCTAATAGAGAGAACTCTGGTGGAAACGGGATATTCTAATACAGAGAACTCTCTCTCTCTGCTGGAGACTGGATGTTCTAATAGAGAGAACTCTCTCTGGTGGAGACTGGATGTTCTAATAGAGAGAACTCTCTCTCTCTGCTGGAGACTGGATGTTCTAATAGAGAGAACTCTCTGGTGGAGACTGGATGTTCTAATAGAGAGAACTCTCTGGTGGAGACTGGATGTTCTAATAGAGAGAACTCTCTCTCTCTCTCTGGTGGAGACTGGACGTTCTAATAGAGAGAACTCTCTCTCTCTGCTGGAGACTGGACGTTCTAATAGAGAGAACTCTCTCTCTCTGCTGGAGACTGGACGTTCTAATAGAGATAACTCTCTCTCTCTCTGCTGGAGACTGGACGTTCTAATAGAGAGAACTCTCTTTCTCTCTGGTGGAGACTGGATGTTCTAATAGAGAGAACGCCCTCTTTCTCTGGTAGAGACTGGACGTTCTAATAGAGAGAAGTCTCTCTGGTGGAGACTGGATGTTCTAATAGAGAAAACTCTCTCTCTGCTGGAGACTGGATGTTCTAATAGAGAGAACGCTCTCTCTCTGCTGGAGACTGGATGTTCTAATAGAGAGAAGTCTCTCTGCTGGAGACTGGATGTTCTAATACAGAGAACTCTCTGGTGGAGACTGGATGTTCTAATAGAGAAAAGGCTGGTATGTGTACTGTGGGTAATCTGTTGAGTAAGGGAGAATTCTACTGTGTTTTGCTGGTATGAATGATGACACGCCTTGTTATCTCCCTCTTTCCCCCCTCAGGTGAGACAGCAGACACTCTGATGGCTCTGAGGTACTGTAAGGATAGAGGAGCTCTGACCGTGGGGGTCACCAACACAGTGGGCTCCTCCATCTCCAGAGACACAGACTGCGGGGTGCACATCAACGCCGGTCCAGAGATCGGGGTGGCCAGCACCAAGGCCTACACCAGCCAGTTTGTGGCTCTCATCATGTTTGGTCTGATGATGAGTGAGGACAGGATCTCCCTGCAGCCGAGGAGGCTGGAGATCATCAATGGACTCAGGATTCTCCCAGGTGAGTTCCTATATTAAAGCCATGTAGAATGACACATTAACACTATAAACCAGCTCAGTGAAACAAAACTGCGTCTATGATCAATAGATTACTGCCAGGTGTTACAAAATGGATGAATGAGAGTGAACCAAACCCTCTCTCCCTCCTCCTTTCTTTCTCCCTCGCACTCTCTGTCTCTCCCTCGCCCTCTCTGTTCTCCCTCTTTCCCTCCTTTCTCCCTCACTCTCTTTGTCTCAATCTCTTCTCCCTCTCTCCCTCCTCATTTCTCTCTCCCTCGCCCTCTCTGTCTCTCTCTCTTCTCCCTCTCTCCCTCCTCCTTTCTCTCTCCCTCGCCCTCTCTGTCTCTCTCTCTTCTCCCTCTCTCAGACATGATCAAGAAGGTTCTGACTCTGGATAATAAGATCAAGTCCATAGCAGATGAGCTATATCAGCAGAAGTCTCTGCTGGTCATGGGACGAGGCTTCAACTACGCCACCTGTCTGGAGGGGGCACTGGTAAGGACAGATCTACAATCAGCTTACCCACCCCAAATCCTGACCCTGAACCATTATAGGAAACTTGCCAAACTGACGTTAAATCAGTTTCTAGGGGCAATGTTTTGCTTTTAGTCCTATTTTTCACTCCTTTATATATCATTAAACATCTCACTCTATATTCACATGCCTGTTTATCTATATGAATTATAGACTATTGATTATGTTATGTCACTGATTGATTCTTCCCATACAGAAAATCAAGGAAATCACCTACATGCATTCAGAGGGCATCCTGGCTGGGGAGCTGAAGCACGGTCCTCTGGCTCTGATTGACAAGCACATGCCGGTCATCATGATCATCATGAAAGACGCCTGCTACACCAAGTGTCAGAACGCTCTGCAGCAGGTCACAGCCAGATCGGTACGTCACATTCCTCACTCACATCACATATTCAAATGCACGTAGACACAACTAAATAGCCACCTCGTATGCACACCCATGACGTATCTGGCTCACGCGCAGTACACAGGCAAATACTAATAACACACACACAGCCTCATTATCAAAAGCTTTGAATAATGAATTCCAATGAATTGATCGATATACTTCTGTAAACCGCTCTGTCTTTCTCTCCTTCCCGTTCAGGGGCGGCCGATTATCCTGTGTTGCCAGGACGACCAGGAGATGTCTGAAAATGCGTATAAGACCATTGAGCTGCCTCACACAGTGGACTGTCTCCAGGGCATCCTCAGTGTCATCCCTCTGCAGCTCCTGTCCTTCCACCTGGCCGTGCTGCGGGGATACGACGTGAGTCTACCACCACCTGCTCTTTCCTTATGGACTTTAATTACCTAGTATTCAATATGTTTTATTTCAATTTCATTACTAAAAGCATCAAAATCAACGGTTACAAGTACACACCAAATCAACTAGCCATACACCAGTGGCGGTCGGTGCCGTTTAAGATGAGGGAGGACCATTATTTTTTTCTATTACAGCATATTGGATGACTGTCATTTATATTCCAGTCACCCAGCTCAATGTAACATTGATAGGTTTAGGCTGCTACATGATACAACATTTTTTCCTGTACCTATCATGAGGTTGCTACAACCTAGCCTATGAAGGAAAGTTTACAATGTAGGTGCGCAGGTCGAGAGAAATTTTAATAATCCAGGTGACAGACACATTCAATACCGCCTTGCACAATTTTGCCTGCATCTAGCTGATCTAGGGTGTAATCATTAGTCCAACAGAAACAAGAGTTTCTATTGGACAAATTCAGGTATGTTTAACCCCGTGTTGTTCCATATGCTTCCGTTTAAGAAACGTTTTTCAACAGACTTTCCAAGCCAAAACCTTTCCAAGCCAAACCTTCATATCATAACCGCAAACCGCTATACACAGCCTACATCATTATTAGCTATTAGCTAATGTTAGCTAATGTCATAGACAACATAGCTACTAGAACTAAAACGTTAGTAAACCCGCTACAATCATGCAGTACAGTGTACAGTCAACAGCAAGCAGTTTAGCAGATACACTGGCGGGCCCTGGTGGCAATAAATGAATAAAACCAAAAGCTTACCTTGACTTGGAAGAAATGCAATGTTGGATAGCCATAGCCAGCTAGCTAACATATGTTTGAGTATGCTAAACTAGCTAGCTGCATTTGGTAGCTAAGTGAAAGTGAAAGAAAATATGGAATATAGCTAGCTCTCTCTCTATCTCAAACTGTTCAACTATTGTCTTTCCCTCTCTTTGAGTGAACTACTGACAACAAGTTATGCACGGCAATGCTAGCTAGCTGTAGCTTATGTTTTCAGTAGTAGATTCATTCTCTGATCCTTTGATTGGGTGGACAACATGTCAGTTCATGCAAGAGCTCTGATAGTTTGGAGGACGTCCTCCAGAAGTTGTCATAATTACTGTATAAGTCTATGGAAGGGGGTGAGAACCATGAGCCTCCTGGGTTTTGTATTGAAGTTAATGTACCCAGAGGAGGCCGGAAACTACTGTAGATGACCTCCGGCTACACCATGGTGTTACCCTACAGAGTGCTGTTGAGGCTACTGTAGATGACCTCCGGCTACACCATGGTGTTACCCTACAGAGTGCTGTTGAGGCTACTGTAGATGACCTCCGGCTACACCATGGTGTTACCCTACAGAGTGCTGTTGAGGCTACTGTAGATGACCTCCGGCTACACCATGGTGTTACCCTACAGAGTGCTGTTGAGGCTACTGTAGATGACCTCCGGCTACACCATGGTGTTACCCTACAGAGTGCTGTTGAGGCTACTTTAGACCTTCATTGCAAAAGTCATGAATATATTTAGTATAGTTTTATCTCAAAATCAACTTTTTTTAATGTTTCACTATTTTTATTTTTATGAGGAGCCTCCACTGCCATATACCTATGCTGTATGTGTATGTAGTCTTGTCTCCTTTACTCATCAGTATTGATCTGATTTAATGGCTGTCTCTCTCTGGTTGCAGGTGGACTGTCCCAGGAACCTGGCCAAGTCTGTCACTGTGGAGTAATAGCAGACAGACAGACAGGAGGCAGTAGAGACCATAACACTGCTTTGCCTCTGTTCAAGAGAGAGACTGAGTGGAGGCGTACACATCAAAGTGCAATTGTGTGTGTGTGTGTGTGTGTGTGTGTGTGTGTGTGTGTGTGTGTGTGTGTGTGTGTGTGTGTGTGTGTGTGTGTGTGTGTGTGTGTGTGTGTGTGTGTGTGTGTGTGTGTAAATCTCACGAGTGTTTGACCATCTGTCCAATCAGCAGCATTATCACCAATAATGTTTCCAAAGCAAGAGACTATACACTACTGTATGCACTGTGCCTTGTACCCAATTGGTGCCTTGTCCACAAACAGTTGAGCCAAAAACACCAAATGTAGGAATAATGCATTGACTTGGTAGATTGAAGTGCTTATAACTGTGCAATATGTGAAAAAGTGCATTGTGAATGTTTATGATAATATTCTCTTCATGTGTATTGGGCTCTCTGTCCTGTGGCAGTCTATTATCTTCACTTTGTATCTTGGGAAGTGTAGTCTATTCCATAGCATTCCTTTATACAGAATAGCCTATCGAGCCCCACAGTGGAGGTGTCATAATATCCATAAAACATAGTGGTCAAACAGGGAAATGGTTCCAATCGTTTTTCCACCATTCATTTTTCCCATAGAGGAAAAATAAGGGCTGTGTTTCATGTAGGCTTACCCTGGTGTGATGTTTTAATAATCATGTAAATCTCTCTCGGGGAAGGTGACTTTTATCAATATATTCGGCTCTATTTACTCTCAGATTCGAAAATGCTAATTAGCATTAAAGTATACTACAAATCCCTGCAAGCTCCTGCATGTCATCTCAACTAACAGGTATTATATCAATAAAAAAATTAATTGCACAAGACAGTTCACAGAATTGTCAATTTAAAGAAATGTTGCCAATTTATTCATTACTAAATTTAGCTAAGATTAGAGATTCGGCAGTCTCGTCCAGATCATCATGGTATTTGTAGTTTTTTTTATAGCCACATTAGCAGCTAATTAGCATTTCATTTGGGTGGGGTAAATACAGGCTAATATATTGATAAAAGTCACCTTGTCCTAGAGAGATTTACATGGTTATCAAAATGTCACACCAGGGGAAGCCTACACGAAACACAGCCCTTATTTATTTATTTTTTCTAAAATCCCCTATGGGGAAAATGAATGGTGGAAAAACGATTGGAACCATTTCTTTGTTTGACCGCTAGGTTTTATGGGTATTACGACTCATACTGTGGTACTCCAAAGCTAGCACATTGTAAGGAACTATTCCAGAAAGCGCTATTGATGTACAATGTATGTACATCATAACACTTATGGTGTTATGATGTACACACTTTGCTTTGATGTACTGGATACAGCCTCTATTCATTGTGCCTTATAGCCCTTTTTAATCCTTCTGAGTGAATCTTTTACTCATGAGGGGATTACTCTGAATCTACACTCCAATCTGTTGAAAAGGGCTGGATGATATTGCTACAGTTTAGTCTCTCAAGACACCATGATAATTCTACTTAATTTAATTCACTATCCTTTCATGAATCCTTATTCTGTGTCGAGTCGTTGTGTAGCGGTCATCATCATCATCACAATCTTATTCTATTTTCTGTTATGCAGCTTTGTGAGGGACATCTGTCACATTCTCTGAAGATTGTCTGCGCTTCATTGTCTTATTTATCCCATGTATGATGGCCACTTTCTTTTATATTGTATTTCATCTCCCATAATGCCAGTGTTGACCTAACTATTGTTTTCATGAGGCACTACCTTGACATCTCATTGGAAAAGTGATATGCAGAAGAAAAGGAGCAATATAATATGAATTGTAGTTTTGGCAGTTTCACTACGTGTCCTGTATAGGGTAAAACATGTTAGATGTACTGCAGTCGGTGTATTTATCAGGTTATTTTATGACAATTAAAGAAAGTGATGCTGATTTATCACTTTAACTATGATTGTATTTTATACCGTAGGTTTCATAGCAACCAGATATTCTATTAATGAATGAATAAAGGAAACTTTAGGTGAAAATGGAAAGTGTGCTGACCTTTTACTGTGCCTCTATGACCCCTTTCAAACAGCCCCTTGTTGACCACCTTGACCTGTTACTGTGCCTCTATGACCCCTTTCAAACAGCCCCTTGTTGACCACCTTGACCTTTTACTGTGCCTCTATGACCCCTTTCAAACAGCCCCTTGTTGACCACCTTGACCTGTTACTGTGCCTCTATGACCCCTTTCAAACAGCCCCTTGTTGACCACCTTGAACTTTTACTGTGCCTCTATGACCCCTTTCAAACAGCCCCTTGTTGACCACCTTGACCTGTTACTGTGCCTCTATGACCCCTTTCAAACAGCCCCTTGTTGACCACCTTGACCTGTTACTGTGCCTCTATGACCCCTTTCAAACAGCCCCTTGTTGACCACCTTGACCTTTTACTGTGCCTCTATGACCCCTTTCAAACAGCCCCTTGTTGACCACCTTGACCTGTTACTGTGCCTCTATGACCCCTTTCAAACAGCCCCTTGTTGACCACCTTGACCTGTTACTGTGCCTCTATGACCCCTTTCAAACAGCCCCTTGTTGACCACCTTGACCTTTTACTGTGCCTCTATGACCCCTTTCAAACAGCCCCTTGTTGACCACCTTGACCTGTTACTGTGCCTCTATGACCCCTTTCAAACAGCCCCTTGTTGACCACCTTGACCTTTTACTGTGCCTCTATGACCCCTTTCAAACAGCCCCTTGTTGACCACCTTGACCTTTTACTGTGCCTCTATGACCCCTTTCAAACAGCCCCTTGTTGACCACCTTGACCTGTTACTGTGCCTCTATGACCCCTTTCAAACAGCCCCTTGTTGACCACCTTGACCTTTTACTGTGCCTCTATGACCCCTTTCAAACAGCCCCTTGTTGACCACCTTGACCTTTTACTGTGCCTCTATGACCCCTTTCAAACAGCCCCTTGTTGACCACCTTGACCTTTTACTGTGCCTCTATGACTCCTTTCAAACAGCCCCTTGTTGACCACCTTGACCTGTTACTGTGCCTCTATGACCCCTTTCAAACAGCCCCTTGTTGACCACCTTGACCTTTTACTGTGCCTCTATGACCCCTTTCAAACAGCCCCTTGTTGACCACCTTGACCTTTTACTGTGCCTCTATGACCCCTTTCAAACAGCCCCTTGTTGACCACCTTGACCTTTTACTGTGCCTCTATGACCCCTTTCAAACAGCCCCTTGTTGACCACCTTGACCTTTTACTGTGCCTCTATGACCCCTTTCAAACAGAAAAAATACAAGTTTATATGACCCATTTCAAACAGAAAAAATACACCTTTATATGACCCCTTTCAAACAGCCCCTTGTTGACCACTTATTTGCAGGAATACCCCTTTTATACATACAGTATCAGTGGGTATGTTTGCAGTTTAAATTAGGGAGGTGTTAAAACAATGGCGGTGTTCATGAATATAGCTGCTAAAAAATTGAGAACCATTCACACAAACCCAATACCTGTATTTTGGTTAAAGGCTAGGTCTTTAGGTGGGTTTTGTTTGTCCATGTTGTTGACCCCCTTGCCCTTTCAGATATACCAACAGATAATATAAAGAAGCAGGCTGGTATATTAATGGGATTTTGATCTGTGTATGACAGGGATAATACAGTGGGCGTTGGGCCACCATGAGCCACCAGAACAGCTTCAGTGCACCTTGGCATAGATTCTACAAGTGTCTGGTACTCTAATGGAGGGACCGTTCTTCCATGACAAATTCCATAGTTTGGTGTTTTGTTGATGGTGGTGGAAAACGCTGTCTCAGGTGCCGCTCCAGAATCTCCCATAGGTGTTCAATTTGGTTAAGATCTGGTGACTGAGACACACACACCCTTTAAACCCCCGATGCTCCTTTGAGACCCCTGTTTCAAAGTCACTGAGATCTTTTGGTAGCCAAAATAATGCTTATTTAACTCAGTGTGGAAGCACCTGCTTTCAATATACTTAGTGTCCCTCATTTACTAAGTGTTCCCCTAATATTCTCATAGAATACTGGTGCTTGCTGTTATAGTTACATTTCAGATGTGATATGAAATTGAAACAATGTTTCTTTTGACAATACAAGAGTTTGTCACAAACTTTCAGGATCTCGTGATTACGTCATTCTCTTGTTGTACCAAGACTACCCTCCACCCCATATAATTAGGAATGTCAATACTTAGAATAGTAATGTAAATAGATCTCTACGCTCCTCCCCTCCCCCCGCCCCAGTTGTCACTAATTACCACAACCACAAAGTCAAAATAGGTATCCTAAAAATTCATATTTTTGTTTTTGCTTTTTGGTATTGTTGTAAGGTTAGGGTTATAGGCATAAGGTAAGCAGTGTGGTTAGGGTTAAAATCAGATTTGAAAGAAGATCATTTTTAGAAATAGGCGGGGTTTAGCTATATGAATTGGGCGGCAGGTAGCCTAGTAGATTAGTAACCGTAAAGGTTGCAAGATCGAATCCCTGAGCTGACAAGGTAAAAATCTGTCGTTCTTCCTCTGAACAAGACAATTAAACCACTGTTCCTAGGTCATTGAAAATAAGAATTTGTTCTTAACTCTCTTGCCTAGTTAAATAAAGGGATGGTGCAGGAGTTTTCACTTTTTATTGTGTCAGTTTGGAAAACTGTTCTCCTTAACTTGTCTTTATTCCTGATAGGAGCTGTTTTCTTGCCTTTTCCATGCATGGGACCTAGGAGAAGCGAACGGAGAAGGTAGGTGTTGTATGATTCTGCCCGCAGTCCGTCCATCCACTTTCCATTCCTACTACCACGTACTGCATTGCCAGCGAGAAGTGAATGAAAGAGCACGGCCCCAGGTCTTGGCAAATGATAAGTGGTACGTGAGGTTGAACAGAAATGTGATCAGCGGGTAGGGTAAGGTATAGCGGATTACCAATGGTTTGCAATGTCATAAACCGGGTGGCGAGGAAGTGGTGGGTGATTACTTCATCATTCAAACTGTCTGTGTGTGCCTATTTAATCTGTATAAACTTGAAATTGAATGGAACTAAATAGCAGCGTGGAGAGAGAGACAGAGAGAGAGGAGTAGTGAGAGAGTAGAGAGAGGAGAGGGAGAGAGAGAGAGAGAGTGAGACAGACAGAGAGGAGAGAGTAGTTAGAGAGTGGAGAGAGAGAGAATTTTATTGAATTGAGAGAGAGAGAGAACTATTCATTCCTTCATCTGAGTCATCGGCAGTTCTCACTGTGAACCTATGCATCATCGTCACGTTCTCTAGGGCCATGTGTGTGTGCGTATGTGTCACGTGTGCGTACCAACAGCTGCTGTGTTTTTACATGCAATCGTGGCTGCATGACATATGTATGTGTAGTCTCTGTGTGTCTGAATTTGTTTCCACTAATTGCTATTTTGACCAATCTCATCAGATATTTTCACAATAGATGTTTTTCAGAGCTGATCTGATTAGTCAAAAAAAAGATCAGAATTGGGCTGCCTGTGTAAACTCAGCCTTTGCGTCATTGTCTATGAGTGTTGTCGTAGTGCTGTCTTAGTACATGTTTTAAAGTGCTACAACTCCTATGCCTTCCCAGTGTAACTGGGTTAGAGCAGGCACTGTAGTGTTGTTGTGTAACTGGGTTAGAGCAGGCACTGTCGTGTTGTTGTGTAACTGGGTTAGAGCAGGCACTGTAGTGTTGTTGTGTAACTGGGTTAGAGCAGGCACTGTAGTATTGTTGTGTAACTGGGTTAGAGCAGGCACTGTCGTGTTGTTGTGTAACTGGGTTAGAGCAGGCATTGTCGTGTTGTTGTGTAACTGGGTTAGAGCAGGCACTGTCGTGTTGTTGTGTAACTGGGTTAGAGCAGGCACTGTAGTGTTGTTGTGTAACTGGGTTAGAGCAGGCACTGTAGTGTTGTTGTGTAACTGGGTTAGAGCAGGCACTGTAGTGTTGTTGTGTAACTGGGTTAGAGCAGGCACTGTAGTGTTGTTGTGTAACTGGGTTAGAGCAGGCACTGTAGTGTTGTTGTGTAACTGGGTTAGAGCAGGCACTGTAGTGTTGTTGTGTAACTGGGTTAGAGCAGGCACTGTAGTATTGTTGTGTAACTGGGTTAGAGCAGG
Source organism: Salvelinus namaycush (assembly GCF_016432855.1). Lineage (NCBI taxonomy): Eukaryota > Metazoa > Chordata > Actinopteri > Salmoniformes > Salmonidae > Salvelinus > Salvelinus namaycush. The sequence continues at coordinate 34,177,700 of NC_052323.1, read as the reverse complement.
CACTGTAGTGTTGTTGTGTAACTGGGTTAGAGCAGGCACTGTCGTGTTGTTGTGTAACTGGGTTAGAGCAGGCACTGTCGTGTTGTTGTGTAACTGGGTTAGAGCAGGCACTGTAGTATTGTTGTGTAACTGGGTTAGAGCAGGCACTGTAGTGTTGTTGTGTAACTGGGTTAGAGCAGGCACTGTAGTATTGTTGTGTAACTGGGTTAGAGCAGGCACTGTAGTGTTGTGTAACTGGGTTAGAGCAGGCACTGTAGTATTGTTGTGTAACTGGGTTAGAGCAGGCACTGTAGTGTTGTTGTGTAACTGGGTTAGAGCAGGCACTGTAGTGTTGTGTAACTGGGTTAGAGCAGGCACTGTAGTGTTTAGAGCAGGCACTGTAATATTGTTGTGTAACTGGGTTAGATCAGGCACTGTAGTATTGTTGTGTAACTGGGTTAGAGCAGGCACTGTAGTGTTGTTGTGTAACTGGGTTAGAGCAGGCACTGTAGTATTGTTGTGTAACTGGGTTAGATCAGGCACTGTAGTATTGTTGTGTAACTGGGTTAGAGCAGGCACTGTAGTGTTGTTGTGTAACTGGGTTAGAGCAGGCACTGTCGTGTTGTTGTGTAACTGGGTTAGAGCAGGCACTGTAGTGTTGTTGTGTAACTGGGTTAGAGCAGGCACTGTCGTGTTGTTGTGTAACTGGGTTAGAGCAGGCACTGTAGTATTGTTGTGTAACTGGGTTAGAGCAGGCACTGTAGTGTTGTGTAACTGGGTTAGAGCAGGCACTGTAGTGTTGTTGTGTAACTGGGTTAGAGCAGGCACTGTCGTGTTGTTGTGTAACTGGGTTAGAGCAGGCACTGTAGTGTTGTGTAACTGGGTTAGAGCAGGCACTGTAGTGTTGTTGTGTAACTGGGTTAGAGCAGGCACTGTAGTGTTGTGTAACTGGGTTAGAGCAGGCACTGTAGTGTTGTTGTGTAACTGGGTTAGAGCAGGCACTGTAGTATTGTTGTGTAACTGGGTTAGAGCAGGCACTGTAGTGTTGTTGTGTAACTGGGTTAGAGCAGGCACTGTAGTATTGTTGTGTAACTGGGTTAGAGCAGGCACTGTAGTATTGTTGTGTAACTGGGTTAGAGCAGGCACTGTAGTGTTGTTGTGTAACTGGGTTAGAGCAGGCACTGTAGTGTTGTTGTGTAACTGGGTTAGAGCAGGCACTGTAGTGTTGTTGTGTAACTGGGTTAGAGCAGGCACTGTCGTGTTGTTGTGTAACTGGGTTAGAGCAGGCACTGTAGTGTTGTTGTGTAACTGGGTTAGAGCAGGCACTGTCGTGTTGTTGTGTAACTGGGTTAGAGCAGGCACTGTAGTGTTGTTGTGTAACTGGGTTAGAGCAGGCACTGTAGTGTTGTTGTGTAACTGGGTTAGAGCAGGCACTGTAGTGTTGTTGTGTAACTGGGTTAGAGCAGGCACTGTAGTGTTGTTGTGTAACTGGGTTAGAGCAGGCACTGTAGTGTTGTGTAACTGGGTTAGAGCAGGCACTGTAGTGTTGTGTAACTGGGTTAGAGCAGGCACTGTAGTGTTGTTGTGTAACTGGGTTAGAGCAGGCACTGTCGTGTTGTGTGTAACTGGGTTAGAGCAGGCAACTGTAGTATTGTTGTGTAACTGGGTTAGAGCAGGCACTGTAGTGTTGTTTGTGAACTTGGTTAGAGCAGGCACTGTAGTGTTGTGTAACTGGGTTAGAGCAGACACTGTAGTATTGTGTGTGTAACTGGGTTAGAGCAGGCACTGTAGTATTGTGTAACTGGGTTATAGAGCAGGCACTGTAGTATTGTTGTGTAACTGGGTTAGAGCAGGCACTGTAGTGTTGTTGTGTAACTGGGTTAGAGCAGGCACTGTAGTATTGTTGTGTAACTGGGTTAGAGCAGGCACTGTAGTAGTTGTTGTGTAACTGGGTTAGAGCAGCACTGGATTGTATGTTAGTGTGTCGTG